>NC_080164.1:65299466-65463221 GCF_950295315.1 Erinaceus europaeus
CTCCTATTTTGGCAGACATGTCATGTTCTAGGACCTGAACTCTCCCCCTCAACCATCCCAGAGTCTTTTACTTTGGTGCAATACACCAACTCCATTCCAAGTTCTGTTTAGTGTTTTTTAAACTTCTGTCTATTAGTGAGATTATCTCATATTCATATTTCTCTTTCTCTCTCTTTTTTTTTTCCCAGAGCACTGCTCAGCTCTGGATTATGGCAGTGTGGGGATTGAACCTGGGATTTAAGAGCCTCAGGCATGAAAGTCTCTTTGCATAATCATTATGCTATACCCCCACCCTCATCTTTCTCTTTCTTACTTATCTCTTTCCAAAAAAAGGATGGTTCAGCTATAAGGTGGAAGGGTTGGATCTATGGGAGTGACACTTCTCAATATCTTTCTGTATTGTTTTGACTTTAGTATCTTGTTAACTTTTCACATATTGAAAATTAAAATGAAATCAATAAGTAGGAGCTAAGTGTAATGATTAGAAACAGTAACATACAAGTTTATTTCATGTCACTCTTGAGGGGTAAAGCAGAAAACTACCTCAAAATAACTTTCAGGGAGTTGGGCAGTAGCGCAGCGGGTTAAGCGCACATGGCGCAAAGCACAAGGACAGGCGTAAGGATCCCAGTTCAAGCCCCCTGGCTCCCCACCTGCAGGGGAGTCACTTCACAAGCGGTGAAGCAGGTCTGCAGGTATCTCTCTTTCTCTCCCCCTCCCTCTCCATTTCTCTCTGTCCTATCCAACAACGACATCAATAATAACAACAATAAAACAACAAGGGCAACAAAAATAAATAAATAGATAATTAAAAAAATAAACAAAATAAAATAACTTTCAAACAGGGGCCGGGTGGTGGTGCACCTGGTTGAGCGCACATATTACAATGAGCAAGGACCTGGGTTTGAGCCCCCGGTCACCACCTGTAGGGGGAAAGCTTCATGAGTGGTGAAGCAGGGCTGCAAGTGTCTCTCACCCTCTTTATCACCCCCTGCTCTCTTGATTTCTGGCTGTCTCTATCCAACAAATAAAGATAATAAAAAAATTAAAAAGTAACTTTCAAACAATATTTTGACTATAAAATCTCAGAACTATAAAATGGGGGAAAAAAAGAACATAAGCAAATGTTACATTCTAGCTACTGTATCTGTTTTCCTGGTGATATGGGGTAGCACATATGCTCAGCTCTGGCTTATGGTGGTGCTGGGGATTGAACCTGGGACCTCAGAGCCTCAGACAGGAAATTTTCTTTTTCATAAGTCATATAAATCACAATTTAATTAATATGAGAGGGGAAACTTAAAAAAATAATTAAAATATAATAACTGGGGGTCAGGAGGTAGCACAGCAGGATAAGCGCACATGGCGTGAAGTGCAAAGACCAACAGAATCCAGGTTCTAGCCCTCGGCTCCCCACCTGCAGGAGAGGTTGCTTTACAAGCGGTGAAGCAGGTCTGCAGGTGTCTATCTTTCTCTCCCCTTCTCTGTCTCCCCTTCTCTCTCCATTTCTTTCTGTCCTATCCAACAATGACAACAACAATAAAAACTACAACAATAAACAACAAGGGCAACAAAAGGGAATAAATAAATACTAAAAAAAAAAAAAAGTAAATCCTTTAAGTGTGGACATGAGAAATCTAGAAGGAACCCTAGAATGCTGGTTTGCAACCAAAGTATTAGTGTGAACTAATGTTTTAAATTAGGTATATAAGTATATGTGGGTATACATGCTTATCTATGTCTATTTCCTTGCTCTGATCACTGGTGGGACCTAGAAGCAGAAACAGCTCAATGGCACTGAATACATCTAGCACAAGGTCTTAGTTTATAAATACTGTTCTCCACTAGAATAAACAAAACTTCTCAGAGAAGTGGTGAATACCAGGAATGGAAAAGTCATGATGAACTTGAAGCATCGTGTTTTGCCAGAAAGAAAGGGTCAAAAAATAATGAGAACAAAGGCTCCAAGTTGAAGGGGCACCTTCCCACTGACCAACACTGAGGTAATTTGAGGGCCAAAATAAAAGATAGTAATGGAAAAAGTTCCAACTTCAATCCCTTACACCACCATAAATCAGAGTAGAGCAGTATTCTGGTAACAATAATAATAATAATAATGAATTGTAACTCACTGAATCAAATAAGAATCCACAGGTTCACATTAATATACACAAATACATGCTTAAACAAGTGAATAGAAGAAAAATAAATGTAACTTAGCGAACAATAGCAACCAATAGATACCAAAGAAATGACAACCTTGGGAGTCGGGCGGTAGGGCAGCAGGTTAAGTGCACATGGCACAAAGCACAAGGACTGGCGGAAGGATCCTGGTTGGAGCGCCCGGCTCCCCATCTGCAGGAGAGTCGCTTCACAAGCGGTGAAGCAGGTCTGCAGGTGTCTATCTTTCCCTCCCCCTCTTTGTCTTCCCCTCCTCTCTCCATTTCTCTCTGTCCTATCTAACAATGACATCAATAACAACAACAATAACTACAACAACAATAAAAAAGAAAAACAAGGGCTACAAAAGGGGAAAAATATATATAAAAGAAATGACAACCTTAGAAAATCATCCTGTGCTAACTGCGTAGTTATAGTTGATTCAAAGTCATCGATTGTATTCTAAAATCAAACAACAAATGTTTGATGTGTGCTTAACCACTGCGCTACCACCCGACTCCTTAATAAAAGTCTGATGAAGAAATATTTGCCACAAAATGCTTGTTAGTTACAAAGAGAAAAATGTTAATTTTACGGTAGAGAAACTTGACAGATATCACTTTAATAATAGGTGTCAAAAGGACCAGCGTGACAGGATGACATAAACTACTGATGGGATACCCTGACATCACCACTGGCATTCCTGCCAAAAATATAGTGCCTATTGGCTGGCTTTCCTAAAGTTGTTGAGATCATGAAACAGCTTTTGAGAAATGCCTAAATATAAAGGGAAAGGAAGGGGACATGCTAATTCAATGTGGCTGGTGATCTTAATTGGCTTCTTAGTCAGAAATATATATATATATAATATGTATATATTATAATTTCTTTGTGATATATATCACAAAAGAAATTATAAGGACAATTAATAAAATATGAGCAATAAATGTAAAATAGATTAGTCAACAACTTGTTTGGCTTTGTATGTTAACTCTCTTTTCAACCACCAGGTTCTGGATGCCAGCATGATGCCAACCAGACTTCCCTGGACAGACAACCCCACCAATGTGTCCTGGAGCTCTGATTCCCCAGACCCCTGCTCCACTAGGTAAAGAGAGAGACAAGCTGGGAGTATGGATTGACCTGTCAACGCCCATGTACAGCAGGGAAGTAATTACAGAAGCCAGACCTTCCACCTTCTGCATCCCACAATGACCTTGGGTCCATACTCCCAGAGGGTTAAAGAATGGGAAAGCTATCGGGGGAGGGCATGGGATACAGAGAGCATGGGATACAGAGTTCTGGTGGTGGGAATTGTGTGGAGTGGTACCCCTCTTATCCTATGGCTTTGTCAATGCTTTTTTATAAATAAAAAAAAATTTTAAAAATATTACAAAAAAGAAATGTAAAATAACATTTTATATCAATTTCAATTCCAAAAAAGTGAAAAATACTGTTTTATTAAATGTCTTTTATTATCTTTACTTATTGGATAAAGACTGCCAGAAATCAAGAGCAAAGGGAGAGATGGAGAGGAAGAGAGACAGAGAGACACCTGTACTCCTGCTTCACAACTTTCAAAGCTTTCCCTCTGCAGGCGGGGACCAAGGTCTCAAACCCAGGTCCTTGCACATTGTAACATGTGTGCTCAACCAGGTGCACCACCACCTGGCCCCAAAAATACTGTTAAAAAATGTTCTACAGGGAGTCAGGCGGCAGCGCAGTGGGCTAAGCGCACATGGCGCGAAGCTCAAGAACCGGTGTAAGGATCCCGGTTCGAGCCCCCGGCTCCCCACCTGCAGGGGAGTCGCTTCACAGGCGGTGAAGCAGGTCTGCAGGTGTCTGTCTTTCTCTCCCTCTCCCTGTCTTCCCCTCCTCTCTCCATTTCTCTCTGTCTCTGTCCTATCCGACAACGACGACATCAAGAACAGCAATAACTACAACAAGGGCAACAAAAGGGAATAAATAAATAAATATTAAAAAAAAGTTCTACAAGGGAGTCGGGCGGTAGCACAGCAGGTTAAGTGCACGTGGTGCAAAGCACAAGGACTGGTGTAAAGATCCAGGTTCGATCCCCCGGCTCCCCACCTGCAGGGGAGTCACTTCATAAGCAGTGAAGCAGGTCTGCAGGTGTCTATCTTTCTCTCCCCTCTCTTTCTTCCCCTCCTCTCTCCATTTCTCTCTGTCCTATACAACAATGATGACAATAACAGCAATAATAATTACAACAATAAAACAACAAGGGCAGAAGTTGAAAAACAAGATCAGAAAAGAAAACACAAGTAGAACCTGAAATGGAATTGTCATACTGCACCCAAGTAAAAGACTCTGGGGTGGGTGGGTGGGGAGAATACAGGTCCATGAAGGATGATAAATGACATAGTGGGGGTTGTATTGTTAAATGGGAAACTGGGGAATGTTATGCATGTACAAACTATTGTATTTACTGTTGAATGTAAAACATTAATTCCCCAATAAAGAAATAAATTAAAAAAAAAAGAATCAGAAAAAAAAAAAAAGAAAAAAGGAATCGGGCTGCTGGGGGAATTCTCAAGGGATTGATCCTCCCCAGCCCACTGGTGTTAATAAAGTTTTTCTCCCTACAAAAATAAAATAAAATAAAATAAAAAATAAAAATAAAACCACAAGGGCAACAAAAAGGAATGAATAAATAAATTAATTAATTAAAAAATTTTACTGGGGGTCGGGTGGTGGTACATCAGGTTAAGCACACATAATACAAAGCTCAGGGACTTGCACAAGAATCTCTGTTCAAGGAGCTGGCTGCCCACCTGGCTGTAGGACAGGCAGGTTGCTTCAAAAGCAGTTAAGTGGGTTTGCAAGTGTCTTTCTCTCTCCTTTTCTATTGCCCCCTACCCTCTAGATTTCTCTCTATCCTATCCAATAAAATGAAAAAAAGAAAAAGGAAAAAACAAGATGGACCCCAGGAGCAGTGGATTCGTAGTGCAGGCACTGAGCCCCAGCAACAGCCCTGGAAACAAATAAACAAACATGCATTTTATTTATTTAAATATTTATTTATTTATTTATTCCCTTTTGTTGCCCTTGCTGTTGTAGCCTTGTTGTGGTTATTATTGTTGTTGTTGATGTCATTTGTTGTTGGATAGGACAGAGAGAAATGGAGAGAGGAGGGGAAGACAGAGAGGAGGAGAGAAAGATAGACACCTGCAGACCTGCTTCACCGCCTGTGAAGCGACGCCCCTGCAGGTGGGGAGCCGGGGTTTGAACCGGGATCCTTATGCTGGTCCTTGTGCTTTTGCCACCTGCGCTTAACCCGCTGCACTACCTCCAGACTCCCTATTTATTTACTTTTTAACCAGGGAGCTACAGAGAGCATGATCGAGAGGAAGATGCACGAACACTGCTCAGCTGTTTTATATTTATACACACACACATATATATTTTCCTTTTGTTGTCCTTGTTGTTATTATTATTATTGTTGTTCTTGCTGTCGTTGTTGTTGGATAGGACAGAGAGAAATCGAGAGAGGAGGGAAAGACACAGAGGGGAAAGAAAGATAGACACCTGGGGATCTGCTTCACCGCCTGTGAAGTGACTCCCCTGCAGGTGGGGAGCTGGGGGCTCCAACCAGGATCCTTAGCGGGTCCTTGCACTTCAAGCCATGTACGCTTAACCGCCGCCACCTTCCGGCTCTGGTTTATGGTGGTGCTGAGGATTTTAACCTGGGACTGAAGAGCTTCAGGCATGAAAGTCTTTTGCATAATCATTATGTTGTCTCCCCAGTCTACAAAAACTACAATTATCAGTCAGGAAACTTCCTCATTTTGGAGTAACTCACACTGAAATATTTATAGTTTAAGGGCTATATTACACTTAAATTTGCTTTCCAGTGGTTCAGAAAGAACACACACACACACACACACACACACACACACACACACACACACACACGGAGGTGGTGGTATAAGAAGACCAAATGATGTAAATGTTAATAATTGGGGAATTTTGATATTCTCTGTGTTATTTTTGCAACATACTTACAAGGTGGAAGTCATTTCAAAGTACAAACATTCTAAATAAAGAGAATATGATCTCACCTCCTCCAAATCTTACACAGGGATCTACCTTAATTCCTTCATAGTGGATGGAAGATTTATAATTACTTGATAAAACTGACTGATGACGGATAGGATAGATTTATAGAGTGCTTTTATTCTTTCTCTTTGAAGGCTTATATATGATGATGATTTTTCTTTTGAGCAGAGTACTGCTCAGCTCTGCCTTCTGGTGGTGGTAAAGACTGACTGTGAGGGGGCCAGGCAGTGGCACACCTGGTTAAGCACTCACATCACAGTGTGCAAGAATCCAGGTTCATGTCCCTGGTCCCCACCTGTAGAGAAGAAAGCTTCCCAAGTGGTGAAGCAGGGCTGCAGGTGTCTCTCTGTCTACCCCCTGTCTCCCACCACCCCTTCTCAATTTCTCTCTGTCTCAATGCCTGCACCATGAATCCACCGCTCCTGGAGGCCATTTTTCCCCCTTTTGTTGCCCTTGCTGTTGTAGCCTTGTTGTGGTTATTATTGTTGTTGTTGATGTCGTTCGTTGTTGGATAGGACAGAGAGAAATGGAAAGAGGAGGGGAAGACAGAGAGGAGAAGAGGAAGATAGACACCTGCAGACCTGCTTCACCGCCTGTGAAGTGTCTCCCCTACAGGTGGGGAGCCAGGGGCTCGAACTGGGATCCTTATGCTGGTCCTTGAGCTTTGCACCACGTGCACTTAACCCGATGCGCTACCGCCCAACCCCCAATAAAAATATATTTTTTAAAAAATCCACCACTGGGGTATAGCATAATGGTTATGCAAAGAGACATTTATGCCTGAGATTCTCAAGTCCCAGGTTCAATCCCCCACACCGCCATAAGCCACAGCTGAGCAATGCTCTGGAAAAAAAAAAAAATCCACCACTTCTGGTGAGAGAAAGATTGACCGTGAGACCCCCCCCCTTCTTCTTCTAGCGTTGGCCCTTCTTCCGTAGCCAGTCAACAGCGTCAGGTTGAGCCTGATGTAAAGTTTCGAGACCTCCTTTGAATCTGGAGAGGTGGCAGTCGTTGACTATGTGGGTCATAGTCTGTCTGGAGCCGCAGGGGCAGTTCGGGTCGTCTCTGGCTCCCCAGCGATGGAACATAGCGGCGCACCGGCCACGGCCTGTTCGATAGCGATTGAGGAGGGCCCAATCATAACGTGCTAGGTCAAAGCCGGGTTGACACTTGCAGGGGTCTGTGATGAGGTGTTTGTTCTTTACCTCAGCTGACTGCCAACTCTGTTTCCAAGAGACTGGAACAGAGAAGTTCAGTGTAGGCGTAGGGGACCAGATTGGGTGACGAGATGAGCGTTGGACAGGGTGGGCGAAGATTGTACTTGGGACTTTTGAGCCTCAGGCAAGAGAGTCTCTTTGCATAACCATAATGCTATGCTCTACCCCTGCCCTGCTTTTTTTTTTCTTCTTTCTTTCTTTCTTTCTTTCTTTCTTTCTTTCTTTCTTTCTTTCTTTCTTTTTACTAGAGCACTGATCAGCTCTGGTTAATGGTGGTGTGGAGACTGAACCTGCAACTTCAGAACCTCAGACAAGAGAGTCTCTGCATAACCATTATGCTATCTACCCCTGTCCTAGAGCACCTTTTCTTCATACTTTTAGTTACTTTCATTTAACTTTTTCTTTTCTTTCTTTTTTTTTTTTAAATTTATTGTTTATTTTGTGAGAAAGCGAGTTTACCTAGAGGCTTTTCTCAGAGCTCTCTCACTTTAAAAGTTCTCCATTTTTCCAGGCTGCCAGACAGAGGCCACCTGGCTCCTCAGATATTGGGAAACTCCCTCTTGCTGAGCACTCGAGGTCAACTGGCTCTTCAGATGTAAGAGACTCCCTCTTGCTCAACGCCTCAAGGACAACTGTTTAAAAAGAGTGAGATTACAGAACTCACAAATAACATCCCTTTGTCCCTCTGCCCCTCGGGATAAGAGTGACCATCCTGTTCCTGAGCATTATAAAAAGACATGAGTTTAAAGATTCTCTGTCTCTCTCTCCCAGGTGATGGGGCCACTTTTGGCACTCTGGCTTGAGAGTGGGGGGGGAACCCCTCAGCTCTCCTGAGGTCCTTGTATGTCAGTTCCTGTGTCTTTACATGTGTGAGTTGTTATAATGGCTATTCTATGTGCTTGTGTAAATAAATACTTCATCTTCCTCTATGCCCTGTGTTGGCCTCAGTTTGTCTTAGTTTGTAATGGGTACAGTCAGAAACAAAATTTAATGATTTATTTGATAGAGACAGCCAGATACCAAGAAGGGAATAGAGAGGAAGAGAGACACCTGCAGAACTGCTTCACCACTTGTGAAGCCCCTGAAGGTGGGGACTGGGGGCTGAACCCAGGTCTTTGCACATTGCAACATGTGCACTCAACCAGGTGTGCCACCACCTGGCCCCAACTTTTTGTTTTCTTTTTTTTTTTTAATGATTTTTAAAACTTTAAAAAGTATTTATTTATTCCCTTTTGTTGCTCTTGTTGTCTTATTGTTGTTATTGATGTCGTCGTTGTTGGATAGGACAGAGAGAAATGGAGAGAGGAGAGGAAGACAGAGGGGGAGAGAAGGACAGACACCTGCAGACCTGCTTCACCGCCTGTGAAGCGACTCCCCTACAGATGGGGAGCCTGGGGCTCGAACCGGGATCTTTCCAGCCGGTCCCTGCACTTTGCTCCAAGTGCACTTAACCCGCTTGGCTACCACCTGACTCCCCAACTTTTTGTTTTCTAAATCAGTCCTCTGATCTTATTTTTGATTTGTGGCTAATAGCTAATATATATGTAATTATAAAGATTTAAGTTCTGATAGTTCCTTTCCATAAGAAACTTGTATCTAAAAGTTCCATAAGTACTTTCCATATTATGTCATAGTTGTTGTTTAATAAAGCGTTCTACAGAACATTTGTTAGCTAAGCATCAGAATTCAAAAGCTCTACTTCTAGCTCCAAGAATTGTTCCTAGGCTTGTACCCAACTGCTACCAGCAGGTGGCACTAGCAGATTAAAGAGTCTTACATAGTGTCTACACTAAGTGTTTTTTTTTTTACTTATTTTTATGTAAATAGTGGTGTTGTGGCCTTCCTTCCTTCCTCCCTCCCTCCCTCCCTCTTTCTTTCTTTCTTTCTTTCTTTCTTTCTTTCTTTCTTTCTTTCTTTCTTCCTTTCTTTCTTTCACCTTTACTTTTATTGCATAGAGACAGCCAGAGATTGAAAGGGGAGGGGATGATTGAGAGGGAGAGAGACACCCACAGCCCTGCTTCACCACTTGTGAAGCTTTCCCTCTGCAGGTGGGGACGAGGGGCTCAAACCTGGGTCCTTGCACACTGTAACAGGTGCTCTCAGCCAGGTGCGCCACCACCCGGCCCCATGTGTATTTCTTATTTCTGTATTTCACCTTTTCCTCATCTCTGATATAAAAAAGAAGAGTACACACCCCTCTCTGATATAAATAAAGAAGAGTCTATAGCGAGCAGTGGAACCATGCAGGTACAAAAAGCCCTGGAAGAAAAAGAGTTATTTTTGCCTAGTTTTTAAAAAATATTTTATAGGGGCCAGGTGGTGGAGCACCTGGTTGAGCGCACATGTTACAGTGCGCAAGGATCCAGGTTCGAGCCCCCAGTCCCCACCTGCAGGGGGAAAGCTTCACAAGTGGTGAAGTAGTGCTGTAGGTGTCTCTCTGTCTCTCTCCCTCTCTATCACCCCCTTCCCTCTCAATTTCTCACTATCTCTATCCAACAAATAAATAAAGATAAAAAAAAATTGTGGTCCGAGTGGTGGAGCAGTGGATAAGGTTTTGGACTTTCAAGCAGGAGGTCCTGAGATCAGTTCCCGGCAGTACATGTACCAGAGTGATGTCTGTTTTTTTCTCTCTCTCCTGTCATTTCTCATAAATAAATACAATCTTTAAAAAAGAACAAAATTAAAAAACATAAAATATATTTTATAATAGAAATAGACATAATGTAATATGTACAGATATTGACTTAAAGTGCTATACACGTAAAAGCATAATAATGTTTCTTCAATTAAAAAAACTTATAAAAAGTTATAACAACCTACCATTTAGTAGACTGTGAAATCTGTAGAGAAAAGCCTCAGATAATTTAATGCATCATCATTAAACTTTATTTATAGAAGAAAACTGTTAAACGATAAAGTGCATGAAATGCATAAGAAGAGAAAAACTAATTACAGTACCTTTGAGCAAGTGTCTCGAATAAAACAGAAGAGCCACACTTGAATCTACATTAATTTACTCTGAGAAGGACCTAGTGGGGGTTGTATTGTTGTATGGAAAACTGAAAAATGTTATGCCTGTACAAGCTATTGTATTTACTGTCGAATCTAAAACATTAATTCCCTAATAAATAAATTAAAAAAAGAAAAAGAAAATCGCTTTGAGAAATGCTCACAATATGAGAACTAGCTACTGTCTTGAAATTAATTTTTCTTTCTTTTTTTAAAAAAATTAATATTTATTTATTTATTTTCCCTTTTGTTGCCCTTTTTTATTGCTATCGTAGTTGTTGTTATTGATGTCCTCTTGGTTAGATAGGACAGAGAGAAATGGAGAGAGGAGGGGAAGACAAGAGAGGGGGAGAGAAAGACACCTGCAGACCTGCTTCACTGCCTATGAAGCGACTTCCTGCAGGTGGGGAGACCAGGGCTCGAACCAGGATCCTTACGCCGCCTGTCCTTGGACTTCGTGACACGTGCGCTTAACCCACGGGCTAACACCCGACTCCCTCTTTTTTTTTTTTTTTTTAATTTTATTTGTTTATTCCTTTTTGTTGCCCTTGTTTTATTGTTGTAGTTCTTTTTTAAATATTTATTTATTTATTTTCCCTTTTGCTGCCCTTGATTTTTAAAATTTTTATTGTAGTTATAGTTGTTGTTATTCATGTCTTCGTTGTTGGATAGGACAGAGAGAAATGGAAAGAGGAGGGGAAAACAGAGGAGGGGGGGAGAAAGACACTTGCAGACCTGCTTCACCGCCTGTGAAGCGACTCCCCTGCAGGTGGGGAGCAGGGGTTTCAAATCGAATCAGGATCCTTACGCTGGTCCTTGCGCTTTGTGCTACCTGAGCTTAACCTACTGCGCTACCGCCCGACTCCCTATTGTTGTAATTCTTTTTGTTGCTGTTACTGGTGCCATTGTTGGATAGGACAGAGAGAAATGGAGAGAGGAGGGGAAGACAGAGGGGGAGAGAAAGATAGACACCTGCAGACCTGCTTCACCGCCTGTGAAGTGACGCCCCTAAAGGTGGGGAGCCGGGGGCTTTAACTGGGATCCTTCCCCTTGTGCTTTGCGCCACATGCGCTTAACTAGCTGCGCCACTGCCCGACTCCTGAACTTAATTTTTCTAATATTGAATGAGAATAATGTACTTTTCTCCGTTTATGGTGTGTTCGGGAGTGAATCATGGACTCCCCTGCTCGTGCACTGTTGCTGACTGACCTTTCCAGGTTGGGTTTTTCACTCTTAATGTAAAAGCTGAGAAAGATAAAGAGAGAGAGATAAAGAGAGAGGGGTTGGCAGTCGGGAGGTAGCGCAACGGCTTAAGCACACGTGGTGCAAGCGCAAGGATTGGCCGAAGGATCCTGGTTCAAGTCCACAGCTCCCCACCTGCAGGGGAGGGGGATCCCTTCACAGGTGGTGAAGAAGGTCTCCAGGTGTCTTATCTTTCTCTCCCCCTGTCTTCCCCTTCTCTCTCCATTTCTCTCTGTCCTATCTAACAATGACGGCATCAATGACAACAACAATAATAACTAAAACAACAATAACAACAACAAAAGGGCAACAAAAGGGAAAATAAATATAAAAAAGGAAGGGGGAGAGAAGAGAGGTGCCTCTGCACAGCTCCACTATCCATGGAGCTTCCTCAGTGCCATCTGTTGTTACCATTTACTACAGGGGCCCAAACCCAGGGTCTCAAGCTTGGTCAGACTCATGCCTTACTAGATCTTCCAGTCCCTTATTTAATCTCTTCTTAAATGACTTGCAGCTTTTTTTTTTCCCCTCCAGGGTTATTGCTGGGCTCTGTGCTTGCACCATGAATCCACCGCTCCTGGAGGCCACCCTTTCCCCCTTTTGTTGCCTCGCTGTGGTCATCATTACCGCCATTGTTGATGTTGCTTTTTGCTGGACAGGACAGAGAAATGGAGAGAGGAGGGGAAGACAGAGAGGGGGAGAGAAAGACAGACACCTGCAGACCCATTTCACCGCCTGCGAAGCGCCTCCTCTGCAGGTGGGGAGCTGGGGGCTCGAACTGAGATCCCTACGCCAGTCCTTGCGCTTTTGCGCCACATGCGCTTAACCCACTGCGCCACCGCCCGACCCCGACTTGCAGCTTTTAATTGTAATGATGTTGCTTTATTTACCTCTGAATTTAAGAACTGGGACCTCAATTCCATTCATAAAGGTTGTGTGCCTTGCCTTATACAGTGTTAAGTATAGTGCCTTTGTGTGGGCTGCTGGGAATGGATGCAGCAGGAATATTACATTATTCAAGAACAATTGGGGCAGGGGTAGATAGCATAATGGTTATGCAAAGAGATTTTCATGCCTGAGGCTCCAAGGTCTCAGGTTCAACACCCTGCACCACCGTAAGCCAGAGCTGAGCAGTGCCCTGGTTAAAATAATAATAATAATTAAAAATTAAAAATGATTACTTGCTTTTATTTGTTATCTAGTGTTTTCTTTTTCTGTTGTGACTTAAGTTTCTAAAGTAGATTAGAATAAACTCACTGATTTAAGCAAATCAAGCAGCCTCTGGTATCTCTCACAACCAAGGCATTGCCCAGATGAAGAAAAAAAAAAAAAAAAATATATATATATATATATATATATATATGAGAGAAATTGATAAAGAAGAGGAAGAGAGAAAGAGAGATACCTGGGGGCCAGGCGGTGGTGAGCGTACAGGTTGCAATGCACAAAGACCTGGGTATAAGCCCCTGGTCCCCTCCTACAGGGAGAAGGCTTGCAAGTGGTGAAGCAGTGTTGCAGGTGTCTGTCTCTCTTTCTCTCTATCACCCCCTTCCCTCTCAATTTCAGGCTGTTTCTAGCAAATAAACATAATACTTTTTTTTTTTTTTTTAAAGAGAGAGATACATACCTGCAGCACTGCTTCGCTGCTTGAAAAGCTTTCTCCCTGCAGGTGGGGACCAGAGGCTTGAACCTGGATTCCTGAGAAGGGTAACATGTTTGCTCTATCAGAAGTGCTACCACCCAACCCCTAAGCTATATATATTTAAAATATTTATTTAGAGAGAATAAAAGAGAGTCAAGGGCAGGGGTAGATAGCATAGTGGTTATGCAAAGAGACTCTCATGCCTCAGGCTCTGAAGTCCCAGGTTCGATCCCTCGAACCACCATAAGCCAGACTGAGCAGTACTCTGGTAAAAAGGAAAAAAAAAAAAAAGAGGAGAGTCAAACTAATTTGGTGGTCCAGACTGGTATAAGTAGAACAGAGTGGTTTTCCCTACTTTTAAAAAATTAACTATTTACTTATTTGCTAGGACAAAGAGAAATTGAGAAGGAAGTGAAAATAGAGGGAGAAAGAGAGAGACACCTGCAGACCTGCTTCACTACTTATGGAGCTCCCCCCTTGCAGGTGGGGACCCAGGGTTTGAACCTTAGTCCTTGTGCATTGCAACATGTGCACTCTACCAGGTACACCATCACCCGGCCCCAGTTTTTTCCATTTTTGAAGAAAATTTTTAGGCAAAGAGATGTATAAAAGACCATAAGAGCTGAAAATCAGGTTAAGGACACAAAGTAAAGCATTGATGTGGGCAAGGAACTGTCAAAGACCACTGCACAAACCCAGCCTAAAATGTTTACAGGTTAGATAGTTGATATCAGGAATTTGCTTCAAAACACTATACAGGAAGTTCAGGAGATAGCTCACCCAGTAGATTTCACTCCTCATCATGCATGAGGTCTTGAGGTCAAACCCTGGCACCACGTGGGGCACATGGGTGGTGGAGTCGGGTGTCCTTCTCTCTGTCTCTCTTTGTCCTACTCTCCCACCTGTTTTTTTTCCATTTCTTTTTTCTTTTCTTTCCTTTCCTTTTCTTTTCTTTTCTTTTTTTCCTCCAGGGTTATTGCTGGGGCTTGGTGCCTGCACTATGATTCCACTGCTCCTGGAGGCCTTTTTTTTTCTTTTGTTGCCCTTGTTTATCATTGTGGTTGTTGTCATTATTATTGTTGTTATAGCAGTCATTGCTGCTGGATAGGACAGAGAGAAATGGAGAGAGGAGTGGGAGACAGAGAGGGGGAGAGAAAGATAGACACCTGCAGACCTGCTTCACTGCTTGTGAAGTGATCCCCTGCAGGTGGGGAACTGGGGACTCAAACCGGGATCCTTACTCCTGTCCTTGTGCTATATATATATATATATATATATATATATATATATATATATTTTTTTTTTTTTTTTTTTTTTTTACCAGAGCATTGCTCAGCTCTGGTTTATGGTGGTGTGGAGGATTCATCTGATTTTTTTTAAAAAATATTTTTAATTATCTTTATTCACTGGATAGAGACAGCCAGAAATCTAGAGGGAAGGGGGTGATAGAAAGGGAGAGACAGAGAGACACCTGCAACACTACACCACTTGTAAAGTATTCCCCTTGCAGGTGGGGGCTGGGGGCTCGAACCTGGGTCCTTGTACACTGTAACATGTGTGCTCAACCAGGTGCGCCACCACCTGGAACCAGTCATCTGAAATTTTTAAGGAGTGAAATACTCATCCCTGGAACAGTGGAATCTTACATGCTTACAGATACCATAGAAACAAATAAACTACAAGAAGGAAGGAAAAGAATGGGGGCACAAATAAACCAGGTGTGACCCAGCTACTCACTGTTTTTTTCTTTTTTTTACTTCCAGGGTTATTGCTGGGGCTCAGTGCCTGCACCATGAATCCACTGCTCCTGGAGGCCATATTTTTCCCCTTTCGTTGCCCTTGTTGCTGTAGCCTTGTTGTGGTTATTATTGTTGTTGTTGATGTTGTTCGTTGTTGGATAGGACAGAGAGAAATCGAGAGAGCAGGGGAAGACAGAGAGGGGGAGAGAAAGACAGACACCTGCATACCTGCTTCACCGCCTGTGAAGTGACGCCCCTACAGGTGGGGAGCCTGGGGCTCGAACCAGATCCTTACGCTGGTCCTTGCGCTTTGTGCCACGTGCGCTTAACCCGCTGTGCTACCACCCTACCCCATCTACTCACTTTTTACAGGTTGGAGTTGGACACATAGACAAATCTGACTATTTTTGCTACTTTGGTGTGAGTTTCAAATATTGGCTAATGGAAAATATACCTGAGACATTTGCAATGTGGGGTAATAAAGACAAAATTTATCACCTTGTCTTAAAAGGATAACAAGACAAGCCAGACTAAATATGTACGTGAAAGAAGAGCTCTTAAGACTGTGGAAATCAGGTAACTGAGGGCCAGCTACCTCTGAGAAAAAGAGAGAGGGGAAAAAAAAGGTAATCTTTTACTTGCTCCAGCATACTGTCTTGAGGAGGTTTCTCAGCCATAGCACAGGGTGGAGAAACTACTGCCGAGCCTGGCAAATTCCTTGGGATTAGAAGGCTGAGCTGGAATCCAGTGGAAGTAAGGCAGCTAATTTCAGAATGGCTGTGGGAAGGAGAGTTCTGAGCAGAGAAGAGATCCTGAAATCTACTCTCCTACTGAGAACTGGTCAACCTTTGAGTGTGAAAGAACTGTCTGAGAACAGGAAAATAATCACCAAAAAGAGTAAGAAAGAGGGGGGCTAGGTTGTGGTGTACTCAGTTAAACACACATATTTACCAGGCACAAGGACCTGGGTTAGAGGCCTCCTCCCTGGAGGGGGGGTGTTTCAAAAGTGGTGAAGCAGGTCTGCAGGCTCCACCCACCCATCCCCACTTTTTTTTTTTTTTTTTTTTTTACTACAGCACTGCTCAGCTCTGGCTTATGGTGGTACAAGGGATTGAACCTGGGACTTTGAAACCTTAGGCATGAGAATCTCTGTGCATAATCATTATGCTATCAACCGCTATCCCTCTCTCCCTCTCTATCTCATCCTCCCCTCTCAATTTCTCTCGATCCTATCAAATACAATAGAAAGAAAGAAGGACTGTAGTGCAGCGGGTTAAGCGCAGTTGGTGCCAAGTGCAAGGACTGGCGTAAGGATCCCAGTTCGAGCCCCCGGCTCCCCACATTAAGGGGAGTCGCTTCACAGGCGGTGAGGCAGGTCTGCAGGTGTCTTTCTCTTCCCCTCTCTGTCTTCCTCTCCTCTCTAGATTTCTCTTTGTCCTACCCAACAACAACGTTGTCAGTAACAACAATAGTAACCGCAACAATAAAAAACGAGGGCAACAAAAGGGAATAAATAAATAAATAAATAAATATTTTTTAAAAAAAGAAAGAAAGGAAGGAAAAATTGCCACCAGGCGTGGTGGATTCATAGTGCAAATGCAGGTATCAAGTCCCAGATAACCCTAGTGGCAATGAAAAAAATTTTTTTAAAATATATATTAAAAAAATTTTATTTATTGGATAGAGATAGAGAGAAATTGAGAAGGGAGAGGGAAATAGGGAGAGAGACAGAGAGACACCTATAGCACTGCTTCACCACTCATGAAGCTTTCCTTCTGCAGGTGGGGACTAGGAGCTTGAACTCGCGTCCTTGCACACTGTAGCGTGTGCATGCTCACCCAGGAGCACCACTGCCTGGACCCGATGAAAAAAAAAATTTAAGTAAAATAAAAGAACAAGAAAGGGGCTGACAAGATAACTCACCTAGTTATAGCATGCTGTCATGTGCAAAGTCTTTGGGTTAAAGTTTCTTGAAATCATTACTTTGGGAGCCAGGTGGTGGTGCTCCTGGTTAAGCACACACACATTATAGTTTCAAGCCCCTGGTTCCCACCTGCAGGGGGAAGCTTTGCAAGTGGTAAAGTAGGGCTGCAGATATCTCTTTGTCTTTCTCCCTCTCTATCTCTCCCTCCTTTCTCAGTTTCTTTCTGTCTCTATCCAATAATAAATAAATAAATACAAGTTAAAAGAAATAATCATTACTTTTTTAAAAAAATATTTATTTATTCCCTTTTGTTGTCCTTGTTGTTTTATTGTTGTAGTTCTTATTGTTACTGATGTCGTTGTTGGATAGGACAGAGAGAAATGGAGATGGGGGGGAAGACTGAGGGAGAGAGAGAGAGAGACCTGCAGACCTGCTTCACCGCTTGTGAAGCTATTCCCCTACAGGTGGGGAGCTGGGGGCTCGAACCGGCATCCTTATGCTGGTCCTTGCCCTTTGCGCCATGTGCGCTTAGCCCGCTGCGCCACCACCCGGCTCCCAATCATTACTTTTTTTTTTTTTTTTTTTTTTGCCTCCAGGGTTATTGCTGGGGCTGGGTGCCTGCACCATGAATCCATCGCTCCTGGAGGTCATCCCCCCCCCTTTTTGTTGCCCTTTTTGTTGTAGCCTTGTTGTGGTTATTATTGTTGTTGTTGATGTCGTTCGTTGTTGGGTAAGATAGACAGAAATCGAGAGAGGAGGGTAAGAGAGAGAAGAGGAGAGAAAGATAGACACCTGCAGATCTGCTTCACTGCCTGTGAAGCGACTCCCCTGCAGGTGGGGAGCCAGGGGCTCGAACCAGGATCCTTACACCTGTTCTTGTGCTTTGCGCCACGTGTACTTAACCACCTGTGCTACCACCCGATCTCCAATAATCATTGGGGGTCAACTTTTAAATATTTAAAAAATTTAAAAATTATTTTAAATATTTAAAAATTATTTTAAATATTTTTAAATATTTAAAAAATTTAAATTTTAAAAGTGGGACTCAACTTTTAAATATTAGTTAAATAATTTATACATGCTTTTGAAACTTACCAGAATGATAGTTCTATTACTGTTTTTATTCAGGATTTTATGTTTTTACATACTAATTTTTCATTGGCTAGGACAGAGAGAAATTGAGAGAGGAGGGAGAGATAGAGAGAAAGACACCTGCAGACCTGCTTCACCCACTTGTGAAGTGACCCCCCTGCAGGTTGAGGGCCGGGCTCAAATCCATATCTTTGCATGAGTGCTTCATACTCTGTGTGCTTAACTGGATGCACCACTGCCCAGCCCCCTTACTCAGGATTTTAAAAGAGAAAATAAAATTAAAAATTCAAACAATACACATTTGTGAAGCATTCATAAAAGAAAACAAAAACTTCCCATTTTCCCACTTGTCACCCAAGGTAACTAAATGTCTTTAGAGAAGTTAAATTGCTGTCATAGCAGCTTTATTTCAAGACCAGTTGTTTTCCCATCGACTCAGCACAACTTCTAGCTTGCTTTCACCATTGACCAGGAGAAATTACAATGGTTTTGACGTTCATCAGTCAAAACTAATCTGACAAGAATCAGTCTGATTTGTAAGATAAAAGGCTGTGGTTCTACTGTGGTTCCTCTAAGCAAGGAATCTCTGCTTGGTCTGCCCCCTTCTCAAAGGCACTGTGGCCCACATCATGACCACAGATCCTGGCTGTGAAGCTATCACTGCTTACCCTTACTTGTAATGGGATCAGAGCTGTGTCTGTAAATGGACTCCTGGCTGAGGCTGGTGGCAAAAGTGCCTTTGGGCATCAGTGTGCAGGGAGGTGCCTCCCCCTGAGCTGAGAACCTTCTTGAGTTTCTGTAGCTGGGTACAAAAAGGTACTTTTTAAGTTAATTTAGAATAATTTATTTATTTATTTATTGGGCAGAGACAGAGAAACTGAGAGGGAAGGAGAAGATAGGGAGGAGAGACACCTGCAGTACTGCTTCACCACAATGGACACCCCCCCCCCGTCCCCCCGCAGGGCTTGATGCCAGGTCCTTCCGCATTATAATATATATGCTATACAGGCTGTGCTACCACCTGACTTATTTTTAAAATTATTATTATTAAAAAAATTTTTTTTTTTGCCTCCAGGTTTATTGCCGGGGCTCAGTGCCTGCACCACGAAATCCACTGCTCCTGGAGACCATTTTTCCCCCTTTTGTTGCCCTTGTTGTTTTATCATTATTATTTTTATCATTATGTTTTGTCATTATTATTATTGTTGTTGTTGCTGTCGTTGGATAGGACAGAGAAAAATGGAGAGAGAAGGGGAAGACAGAGAGGGGGAGAGAAAGACAGACACCTGCAGACCTGCTTCACCGCCTGTGAAGCGACTTCCCTGCAGGTGGGGAGCCGGGGGCTCGAACCAGGATCCCTACACCAGTCCTTGCGCTTTATGCCATGTGCTCTTAATCCGCTGAGCTACCGCCCAATTCCCTTAAATTATTTTATATACTTTTAGAGGGAACTGAGAAACAAATAGGAAAGTTTACAAAAAGAGTTATTAATGTTTATTTATGGTTATTTTCATGAGAAAAGTCAAGAGAGAGAGATCAGAACACTGCTTGACTCCAGCATATGTGGAGTCCACAGTGGAGTCTGGGGCCTCATGCTCACAAATCGAGCACTTCTCAGATGTACAACAAGGACACCAGTATATCTGTCATTCCATTTACTAGAAGAAAGAAATTTCAGATGATAATATAATTCTGAATTGATTTTCTTTTTCTTTTCCTTTTCTTTTCTTTTCTTTTCTTTTCTTTTCATTTTCTCTCTTTCTTTCTTTTTTGCCTCCAGGGTTATCACTGGGGCTCGGTGCCTACACTATGAATTCACTGCTCCTGGAGACCATTTTCCCCCCCATTTTGTTGCCCTTGTTGTATTTTTTTTTTTTTTTCTTCCTCCTCCAGGGTTATTGCTGGGCTCGGTGCCTGCACCATGAATCCACCGCTCCTGGAGGCCATTTTTTTTCCCCCTTTTGTTGCCCTTGTTGTAGCTTCGTTGGGGTTATTATTATTGCCCTTGTTGACTCAATTCGTTGTTGGATAGGACAGAGAGAAATGGAGAGAGGAGGGGAAGACAGAGGGGGGAGAGAAAGATAGACACTTGCAGACCTGCTTCACCGCTTGTGAAACCGGTCCTTGCGCTTTGCACCACATGTGCTTAACTTGCTGTGCCACTGCCCGATGCCTGAGTTGATTTTCTAACAGGATATAGTCCTAGGAGCTAAATAGATTTCTGTTATTATTAATCAAAACCCAGATATTGTCTGAAATCTCTAGAGCTCAGTTGTGGCTAATGGGTGAATATATAACTTACAATAAAAATACTGAAAACCTTATGATGCTCCAAGAGACAGCTTGATGTTAGAATGTTAGGAACATGCTTCACCTAGTGATGAATGTGAATATAGCTCAGTAGTTTTTTTTTTTTTTTTTTTTTTGTAGAATCTTTTTATAGAAGGAACTCTATCATTACATGGGAACAACAGTCAACCGTCACTGTGAATAGTCACCAAATGTGCTGAGTGATCTCCCCAGTCAGGCAAACACTTCTTCTTTCTAAAAATGTATTTCTTTATTGGGGGATTAATGTTTCACAGTCAGTAGTTTGTACATACATAACATTTCTCACTTTTCCACACAACAATCCAACCCCCACTTGGTCCTCTTAGGCAAACACCTCTAACATGACAAAAGGCAAGTTTTCACTGTGTGAAAAATGACTCAGGAGGTGGTACAGTGGATAAAGCATTAGACTCTTAAGCATGGGGTCTTGGGTCAATCCCTAGCATTGCATCTTCCAGAGGGGTGATCTGATTCTTTCCTGCTCCTGTGTCTTTCATTAACCAATTTTAAAAAAGAAAAGCAGAAATGAAATTAGGAGATTTTATTGAGAAATGTCTTGAAGAAGTATAAAGCTCTTTCACAGACTTTTTTCCCCAACCCCCAACCCCACCCCACATGCACAATCAATCATCCTGGGGGCTGCAGGAGTTGTTGTACTCTTTACTGAATTCTGAAAAACTTAGACTCCAGGACAATCAAGTGACCTGCTCAAGATTGCCCAAGGAGAGCTTGCACAGTTGACATGTGACCTGGCTCATGGGGTCTTAGGCCCTACTTCTCCTTTCTACTCAGGAAGAAAGGACAGAAAAGCTGGAAAGAAGGATGGGGGTGGGGGTGGGGGAGTAAGAAAAAGAGAGGGAGGGGGAGAAAGGAGATAGAGAGAGAGAGAACCAAAGAGGGGGCAGGGAAGCTGTTCAGAAGACAGAGCTAGTTTCAACCTGTAGGCCCTGAACATGTCTGCTGTTTGTTTATTTCTCGTGCCCTCTTGACCTCCCCTCCCTGCCCTGTCACCACAGGGCTGAAGACAATGAGCAGACTTGTTTCTTCCTGTTTTCTCCCCACCCCCACACACATTTTGCCCATTTAAGAGTCACTCACAAAAGTGATGTGTCTACAAAGAAGAAAACTTGAAAAGCTATCTTTAGTTCACGCTCAGAAGCAAGTACAAAACTTTGCCAAAGACTGGGACCTCTGGAAGTTAGTTCTTTCCCAATTTTCTGACATTTAAATGTGGCTGAAACAAATGCTGCAGACTTCAATGTTGTCAGTGAGGAGATTTAAATGTCTTAGTGCGTTACCATCCTTACCTGTGGATCCTTTGGCTTTTGTAGTAAGAAAGAGTTCAAGGACAAACCAACACATTCAGGAAGGAATCTAGATTTAGTGTGGGCCAGCTTGAGGGAAGAGCAGTGGTACCCCTGTACTGAGTATCAATTAAAATTTTTAAAAAAATTGTATTTATTTATTTTCCCTTTTGTTACCCTTGTTGATTTTCATTGTTGTTGTAGTTATTGTTATTGATGTCATCGTTGTTGGATAGGACAGAGAGAAATGGAGAGAGGAGGGGAAGACAGAGAGGGGGAGAGAAAGATAGGCACCTGCAGACCTGCTTCACCGCCTGTGAAGCGACTCCCCTGCAGGTGGGGAGCTGGGGGCTCGAACCGGGATCCTTATGCCAGTCCTTGCGCTGCGCCACGTGCGTTTAACCTGCTGCGCTACTGCCCCACTCCCCTGAGTATCAATTTTATGGAGTGGGTGGGAGGTAATCAAAGACTGGCTTCTTAATGACGGATTTTCTTTCTCTCAGGTGCCGGCTTTCAGTTCTCCTCTTCCAGCTCTCCAGGGCTCTGTGTTATCAGTTCTGAGATGACTGCACAATGATAAGTAGAGATTCCCCTCACCAGGCTCATCTAAATTGGCCACTAGGATTTTACTTCCTGTCTGCTACTTGGAGGAATGATCTTGCAAATAGTCTGAAAAGGAAAGAGATCATATAGGAAGCTGCTTCTTTCAGCTGAGGAATGCCCTTTGGCTCACTTTTGATTATCTCTCCTTATGTGACTGAGACATGACTCCTCTCCAGTTTCTATTCTCTCTACCTAGTTTGCCTCAGTGGTAGTCTATTTCATTCTCCTCTTGGGCAGAGGGAGCTGGAGTGTGGAAGTGCTTCTCCATAGCATTAGAACCAATAGGTGTACTGCTATGGGGTGCATGAAATGAATTTCCAGTTGTTTATGTTTCAGAAAAGCCAGACCTCACACACAGCTTTCTCACTTGCTCTCATTAATGGGAGAGCCAACCAAGACTTCCTACATTTCTTAGGACTCAAAGAAAATACTCAGCCAAACTTGATGGGATCTGGGATCTGGGATCTGTGTGTGTGTGTATGGGGGGGGGGGGGCGTGGGCATTTGTGTAGATAGCCATTGAATGCACACTATATATTTTACATTGAGTAATTACAAATAGAAACATAAAGTATATTATCACCAGCACTTAATATTAAGCGTATATGAAGCTTCCAAGTAACAGTTTTTCAGTGTCTGTAATGGTTTTTTTTTTTTTTTAGCTCAAAGACATGACTATATTGCTTACGCTTTTTTGTTTTGTTTGAATTGACCTTAGTAATTTCCTGATCAAGACTTAACTGATGAGTTATCTGGGATCTTGATAGTCCTATCTTTTTTTAAATTTTTTAATCTTTATTTATTTATTTTGAATAGGGACAGAGAGAAATTATGAGGGGAGATGGAAATAGCATGGAAGAGAGACAGAGAAACATCTGCTGACCTGCTTCACCACTCTTGAAGCTTTCCCCCTGCAGGTGGGGAACAGGGGCTTGAACCCAGATCCTCGCGCACTGTAATGTGTGCACTTAACCAGGTGCGCCACCGTCTGGCCCCGATAGTCCTATCTTTATGGCCTGTAACAACCTTGTTTTCTTTCACTGATAAAAATTAAATTAGTGCTGGCATTTCTCATCAGAATGCAGGTCCTGCAGCCCAGGAGGTGGTGGGTAAAGCAGCTTTGGCCTCTTATGCACGAAGTCTTGAGTCTGATTGCTGGCATCACAAGTGACAAAGTGATGCTCTGGTTTTTCTTCCTCTCCTTCCTTGTTTTTCTTTCATAAATAAATAAATAAAAATGCAGATTCTTTTCAAATCCCTAGACTTTTTTCCTATAGAGCTCTCCCAAGAAGAGCAAGTGGACTCCCCCTGGAGACTGAAGAACCTGAACTGTCACCAGGACCCGGTGCCGGTGTCTGTGGTGGCCTCTCTTGGGAGGTTGCTCACAAGTGGGGAACAGACCTGCTGGTTGTCCTGAGTGCTGAGGGATTTACCCCTTTAACTGGCCAGCCTCTTCCCATCTCAGTCTGCCCTTCTGGGATGCTGGGAAGGTTATTAGGAAGATTATGTGAGTGTGGGGCCTGACACATAAGTATTAACTATATGTTTATTAAATAAAGCTAATTAAGGTTGAGAGGCTCTAGAGTAGAAAATCGAAGCACTACTGTGGCATATGGAGTGGGGTGGGGTGGGAGTCAGGAGGTCAGATTGGGAACCTCATAATTTTAAATTCAGCCCTTTATCTGCTTTGTTATTTCCTGGGTTGCTAGACTGTACTTTCCAATACTTTATTAATTTCTGTTCTTCATATTTGGATGCTCTGTAGTGGTTTCTGTAGTGCTAAAGCATATGGAAATTTGAGAATGGTCAGGTTAGTTACACCAGGGGTCAGGCATTAAGGGAATTCCTGGGGCTAATAGCATAATGGTTATGCAGGAGACTTTTAGACTAGACCAGAAGTTCCAAAGTCCCAGGGAATTCCTTTATAAAGATGCTAAGTGCCAGTGATCACTGTCCTTCCAAACCTTAAGTATGTACAATACATCTTTTTTCATCCACCTTTTATTAGAAAGACGTATCAAAGAATGAATCAGCCAAAAAAACTTTAATGCTAAAATGGATTGCTCTCATGAAATCAAAGATTGATATCTAAATATCAGATATTTATTAATTTAAATTTTTTTTTACTTATCTTTATTTATTTATTGGATAGAGACAGCCAGAAATCGAGAGGGAAGGGGGAGATAGAGAGACACCTGCAGCAGCCCTGCTTCACCATTTGCAAAGCTTTCCCCCTGCAGGTGGGGACCAGGGACTCAAACCTGGGCCCTTGAGCACTGTAACGTGTGTGCTCAACCAGGTGCGCCACCACCCAGCCCTGAAACATCAGATTTTTAAAAGGACCAGGAGTAAAGTCAAATATGGCATTTATTTTACAAACATTTTATTTTTTATTTGGGGGGTGGCGGTAAAGGAGTGGCATGGGGAAGAGTTTGGGGAGGGGAGGAAGGGAGTCAGGAAGCTATTTTACAAATATTTTAATATATAATAGTTATGGAAAAGGAAAGGACTTTAAAAAACATTTACTCTGCCATGTTAACATCAAGAAACAGTTAAAAAGAGCCTCAAGCTTAAATTTTAAGATCTGCAAGATATGATTTTTTTATTAAAATATAAAATCTGTCTTTTTTCCACCATATACATATATTCTCTTTAAATAAAGATATATTATGTTATTTCTAATGATGACTGACCAACATTCATAGGCACTTAGGGGCACTTACTTGGTAAGGAAGACAAATAATGAAAACATCAAGCATATGTTGTTCTCCTAAAGCAGGAGAATGACCTTGGCTTGGGACTGTCTCTTAGCTCTCCTCCTTAGTCCACGAGGACTTCGGAGTCTTCTGAGGTGTCATCGGCAAACAAGAGTTCATCCGGTAAGGTGCTCCCCAATGGCAGCGTGCTAGCCTGGGACCAGGACACCCCATTCCTTACAGGTCTGGCCTCCAGTGAAACACCGTTCTTCCCTGCTGTCCCTACGAGTGTGGCTGCGGGAGCCAGATCTTCCCACTCCTCACTGCCCCCATTCAGGATGTACCTTCCTTCGTGAGGCCTGTTCTCATGCACTTCTGCTGTGACCACGCTGATGGTGCTGCTGGGAGCACAGGAGGCAATGATAGAGTCAGGATCAATGTTCATGTCCAACTGGGCAAGGGCAGAGCCCTCAGTAGGGTCCTCGACACTCTCTGGAAACTGAGTGTTAATGTAAAGAATTTCGGCTTTATCTTGAACTTCAGGCAAACTTTCTAAGAGCTTCTCTAGCTGCAGCCTCAGCACGGAAAATGTGGGTCGGTCCAAGGGCTCAGTTCTCCAGCAAGAGTGCATTATTTCATACCTGCAAGAAAAGAAGCACGTTATTGCCTGCAGCCCAAGCCCTGTGGAACAATCCAGCCAGTCTGTTTTCATATGATCTATTTTATTTTATTTTTTTTTGTCACCGCTTAATACAAGATGTATTTATTTATAGGGTGTGTATGTGGGGGGTGATGGGAGTGTGTGTTAGAGTATCAATCCAGCATCTGAGATGAAACTTGGGACCTCATGCTTTTAAGTTCAATGCATTACCCATTGTGTACCTCCTGTGCTGACAGCAATTTTATCACATTTAAATCCTCACCAGTTCTACTTTGGGGGAGCCACCAAGGTTTTATTGTGATATGATGTTTAATTTTTATAAATTTCTGTGCATATGTAATAGTGACACACTTTCTTCATGAATAGAGGATCTATGTGGCAATTATTTCTAACTGCAAAAAAGGAGTATTTCAGGTTCTTCAGGTTTTCTTCCTTTTTAAAGATTTAAATTTTTTTAATATTTATTTATTTTACCTTTTGTTGCCCCCTTTTTATTGTTATTGTAGTTATTATTGTTGTTGCTATTGATGCCATCGTTGTTAGAGAGAAATGGAGAAAAGAGGGGAAGACAGAGAGGGGGAGAGAAAGACAGACACCTGCAGACCTGCTTCACTGCTTGTGAAGCGATTCCCCTGCAGGTTGGGAGCCACGGGTTTGAACCAGGATCCTTAAGCCAGCCCTTGCGCTTCGTGCCACGTAACCTTCTGCACTACTGCTGGACTCCCTCTTTTTAAAAGATTTTTAAAATGCCATCTTTTTCTTTTTCTTTCTTTTTCTTTATAAATTAAAATTTTTTTTTAATTATCTTTACTTATTTGTTGGATAGAGACAGCCAGAAATTGAGAGGGGAGAGGGTGATAGAGAAGGAGAGAGACAATGCTTGCTTCGGCAGCACATACACTAAAATTGAGAAGGAGAGAGACAGATACCTGCAGCATTGCTTCACCACTCTGAAAGCTTTCTCCCTGCAGGTGGGGACTGGGGGCTTGAAACCGGGTTCTTGCGTATTGTAACATGTGCTCATCCAGGTGCGCCACCACCTGGCCTCTTTTTTTCTCCCTTCCTTTTCTTTCTTAGTTCCTTCCTTCCTTCCTTCCTTCCTTCCTCTCTTCTTTCTTTTCTTTTCAAAACATTTTATTTATTTATTAGGGAGGAGGGGAGAGAAAGAGAGAGGGAAAGAGAGAGAAAGAGAGAGAGAGAGAAAGAGAGAGAGAGAGAATACACCAGAGCTTCACTCTGGCACAGGCAATGCTGGAGATCAAATTGGGACCTCAAGCTGGAGAGTTCTACATTTTATCCACTGTACCATCTCTTGGATCATTCAGGTCCTTTCTTTAGTAACAGAGGTTGGCAAACTATGGTCCATGGGCCCATCTAACTTACAGTTTTGTGATTACAATTTTATTGGAATACAGCTACACGTATCTACTTGCATACTGTCTAAGGTTGCTTCTGCTATAGTAGCAAAGTTGAACAGTTGCTTCAGAGCAGTTGTAGCAACTGACCTACAAACCCTAAAACCTTTACTACCAGGTAGTTAACAGAAACTTGTGTTTGACAGATTCATATTCAAGTCACTGGATAAGAAAATGACCCACACTTAAGTAATACATGTGGTAGTTTATAGGTACTTTGTGGACAGAAATATGTAAGTCTCATATTTACATTTTATCCCATCACGTAGGTCTTTTGGCTAATTCTGCTTATGTGGAAATTCACACGCAGTGTATGGATCTTATCTAACTCAGGTATCAAACAGTCTCTTTTTCATTTGTTTATTTTTCCAGCCTGTATCAACACTTGCTTGTGCTTCTAGAAGGTGGACACCTGTAGCCCAGGCGGTGAGACTGACCATGAACACAGACTAGTGGCAGGTGCACCTTCCCTGTCTGATGGCCTGGATTCATTCTGCATCTCTCTCTCTCTCACCTGGACTTTGCGCTCAGGAGTTCTTTTTACCCTTTTTGTCTTTTTTTTTTTTTAAATAAATATTTATTTATTTATTCCCTTTTGTTGCCCTTTTTTATTGTTGTAGTTATTACTGTTCTTGTTACTGATGATGTTGTTGTTGGAAAGGACAGAGAGAAATCAAGAGAGGAGGGGAAGACAGAGAGGGGGAGAGAAAGACACCTGCAGATCTGCTTCACTGCTTGTGAAGCGACTCCCCTGCAGGTGGAGAGCCGGGGACTTGAACCGGGATCCTTACGCCGGTCCTTGCGCTTTGCGCCACCTGCGCTTAACCCGCTGCGCCACTGCCCGACTCCCTTACCCTTTTTGTCTTAACTTCCTTAGATGGTCACTGAGACTTGGCAAAGAGTTTTTGTTTCTGATTTTGAGGTTTACATGGTTTAAATCAATTTGCACGATTTCCTTTTTTTTTTTTTTTTTAATCTCCCACAAAGCCTTGATTGTAGTCTAAGCTTTAAGAAAGTCTTTTCCTAGAGATGTACTCTCTTCTTCACTACTGCACCAAGGCACTGCGCTATTTCACTTTAAAACATGTACCTTTTTATCATATGACAATTTTCTTTTACTTTTAATACTTTATGTAATATAGGGGCCAGGTGGTGGTTCACCTGGTTGGGTGCAAATGTTACAGTGCAAAAAGACCTGAGTTCAAGCTCCCCGGTACCCACCTATAAGAGGAAAGCTTTGAGTGGTGAAAAGCAGGGCTGCAGATGTCTCTCTCTCCCTCTCTATCTCTCCCTACCCTCTCCATTTCTGGCTGTCTCTAACCAATAAATAAAGAAATATTAAAAACTATCTTATGTAATATATAAAAATACAAACATAAGAATGTGGGGGTAGATTACCTGGAAGAGTGCACCTGTTTTTGTTTGTTTTTGTCAAGGACCCAGGGTTGAGTTCCCAGATACCACATGGGAGGAAGCAGTGGATTGGTGCTGGCTCTTCTGCTCTTTCTGCTTTTCACCCTCTATATGGAGGGCGGGGGTGGGGTGTGGGGTTAAGAGTTCACAGGGAGCAGTGTAGGCACAAAGCTCTGGTGCCACAAGCCAAATATAACTTTTAAAGATATGATAAACGAAGTGCAACGACCGGCCCAAGGATCCAGGTTCACCCTGCTGCCCACCTGCAGGGGGAATGCTTCACAAGTGGTGAAGCAGATCTACAGGTGTCTTTCTCTCTTTCTTTTCTTTTCTTTTTCTTTTCTTTTCTTTTCTTTTCTTCTCTTCTCTTTTCTTTTCTTTCTTTCTTTCTTCCTTTATTATTAGATTTAGAATTTTACTGGAGCACTGCTCAGCTCTGGCTTATGGTGGTACAGGGGATTGAACCTGGGACTTTGGAGCCTCAGGCATGAGTCTCTTTGCATAACCATTAAGCTATCTACCTCTGCCCTCTTTCTTTCTATCTCCTCTCTCAATTTCTTTCAGTCCTATCCAATAAAGTGGAAAAAAATGGCCACCAGGAGCAGTGGATTTGTAGTGCTGGCACAGAGCCCCAATGATAACCCTGCAGGCAAAAAACTAAAAAAGAAAAAAAAAAAGAAAAGATTCATGAGAGGGGACAGGTGATTTAAAACCTCTTAACTTCTTTTTAAAATTAAGTATTATTAAAAATATTTATTTATTTATTCCTTTTTGTTGTCCTTGTTTTAGTATTATAGTTGATGTTGTCTTTGTTAGAGAGGACAGAGAGAAATGGAGAGGGGACGGGAAGACAGAGGGGGAGAGAAAGATAGACACCTGCAGACCTGCTTCACTGCCTGTGAAGTGACTCCCCTGCAGGTGGGGAGCCAGGGGCTTGAACCAGGATCCTTACACCAGTCCTTGTCCTTTGTGCCATGTGTGCTTAACCTGCTGCACTATTGCCCGACTCCCAAAATAAAGTATTTTTGGTGATATCGAAGCCATACACTTGTGACTCCATTACCTCCAGGCCAACTTAAAAAAAAATTTTTTTTTAAAGAATTTATTTATTTATGAGATAGATAGGAGGAGCGAGAGAGAGAAAGAACCAGACATCGCTCTAGTACATGTGCTGCCAGGGATTGAACTCAGGACCTCATGCTTGAGAATCCAGTGCTTTATCCACTGTGCCACCTCCCAGACCACCGGGCCAACTTCTTCATCATATTTATTCTACCTAGATAGACACAGAGAGAAAGGGAACAGCCTCACAGTACTGCTTTATCATCTGTGGAGGTTCCCCTGCTGCCAAGTGGTATTTCCATGTGATTTTGCGTTTTGAACCCTTGCAATAGAAATATACATATTAAGTGAGTTATCTTTTGGCCCCAAATCCCACTAATTTCTTTTATTAAAACACACACACACACACACACACACACACACACACACACACACACACACACACACACACACACATTCATTGGATAGAGACAGAGAAATCACTAGGTAGGGAAGGGAGAGAGAAGGAGAGCACTTTCGGGCTGGGGAGATAGCAATGGTTATGCAAAAGCCTTTTAAGCCTGAGGCTCTGATGTCCCAGGTTCAATTCCCAGCACCACCATAAGCCAGAACTGAATAGTGTTCTGGTCTCAAAAAAAAAAAAAAAAAAAAGAAAGAAAAAGAAAAAAAGATAGAGACTTGTTGCAGCTTTGTTTCATTACTCATGAAGCTTCCCCTTGTAGGTGGGGAGCAGGGATTTGAACCTGAGCTCTTGTACATTGTAATGTGTCCTCTAACAAGTGTGGAACTAACTACCTGGCCCCTGACCCCAAATCCCACTAATTTCTAATGGCTTGATGAGCTGATCTGATACCAGAGTCCCTGTCATGTCCCTGACTTCAACCTACCTTCATGGAAAATAACAATCGCCAATCTTTATTATTTTTTAAAAATATTTTTTATATTTATTTATTTTCCCTTTTGTTGCCCTTTTTTATTATTGTAGTTATTATTGTTGTTGTTATTGATGTTGTCACTGTTGGATAAGACAGAGAGAAATGGAGAGAGGAGGGGAAGACACAAAGGAGGAGAGAAAGACACACCTGCAGACCTGCTTCACCACTTGTGAAGCGACTCCCCTGCAGGTGGGGAGCTGGGGGCTCAAACTGGGATCCTTATGCCGGTACTTGCGCTTTGCGCCACGTGTGCTTAAACCACTGCGCTACCGCCAATCTTTCATTCAGGTTTCCTATTTTGATTACCTCTATGTGAAATGTCTTATAGATGAAATTTGCTCAACCAGCACAGTGTGTACTAATATCTCCACTTTATAGGTGCGGACCCTGAATAGGGGCACTTGACCCAGGATAAGGGTGACATCAAGACTCAAATGAAGGGGTGCCTAGCACCACAATCCCTGTTCTTAGCAGAGAAGCTCTGTCTGCAGAGGGACAGGGGCTGCTGGGTTCTGTTGTTGCCCTGTGGGCAGTGGAGAGCTGTGGAAAGATCATGTCTAGGTGCCTCTTGTGACTGGGCTATTGTAGGAAGACAGCCGTGGTTGCCACCCAAACAGAGTGTCAGGAACACGGCAGTGAGGAGAACATGGTGGGAGACAGCAGTGCCTCTCACCTGGCTATCTGGAGTGGGAGGTGGATTTGTAGACTTGACAAAAGAGGGGGCAATAAGAAAATGCCAGGGGCAAGGAAGTAATACACCTGGTATTACCATGCACAAGGACCTGGGTTCCAGCCCTTGCTTCCCGCCTGCAGGGGGGAAGCTTCATGATCAGTGAAGCAGTGCTGTAGGTGTCTCTCTTTCTCTCATCCTCTCTATTCTTCTCAATTTATCTCTGTCCTATCAAATAAAAGAAAAAATAGGGGCTGGGGAGGGAGATAGCATATTGGTTACGGAAAGAGACTGTCATGCCTGAGGCTCTGAGGTTCCAAGTTTAATCCCAGCACCACCATAAGCCACAGCTGAACAGTGCTCTGGTCTCTCTTTGTACCTTTATCATTAAGATATATAAATAAGGGAGTCGGGCGGTAACGCAATGAGTTAGACACACATGGCACAAAGCGCAAGGACCAGCATGAGGATCCCGGTTCAAGCCCCTGACTCCCCACCTACAGGGAAGTCCCTTCACAGGCGGTGAAGCAGGTCTGCAGGTATCTGTCTTTCTCTTCCCTTCTGCTTTCCCCTCCTCTCTCCATTTCTCTCTGTCCTATCTAACAATGACAACATCATCAACAACAACAATAATAATTACAACAATAATAAAAAAACAATAAGAGCAACAAAAAGGGAAAAATATAAACAGATAAAAAAGATATATAAATAAATAAAATATTAAAACAAAAAATTAAAAGGAAAAAACGGCCACTGGGACTGGTGGATTCATTGTGTAGGTACTGAGTTTCAGAGATAACACTGGTGGCAAGAAAGGAAGAGAAAATGCCCAAGATTTGAAAATACCTGGGCTAGTTTGGGGAACACTGTTTGCTAGCACCCAGTTGTGAGAGAGGGGCTGGGCAGAAAGCCTAGTTCTCCCGGCCTCTGTGAACCCATGGTGTGGGGAGTTGGCCAGCTCTGGGCCTGGGCCTGCCTGAGCTCCTCAGCCCACAGTATGTAGACTCCTAGAGTCCTTCATAGACGACTGACTCAGCACTCCCTTATTAGCATCCATGTGAAACATCTAATAGCCACAATGTGATACAGCTTAGACCTTGCTAAGTCCTACGATAATCACAGCAAACAGCAACTTACTGGGACCAGAGAAATAGCTCTACTGGACAGTGTACTGCTTTGCCATGTGTGTGACCCAGGCTTGGGTCTGTTCTCTACCATGTTTAAGGGAACTTTGCTGCTATCATCTTTTTTTTTTTTTCCTTTTTGTTGTCCTTGTTGTTTATTGCTGTTGTTATTATTATAGTTGTCATTGTTGTTGGATAGGACAGAAAGAAATTGAGAGAGGAGGGGAAGACAGAGATGGGGAGAGAAAGATAGACACCTGTAGACCTGCTTCACTACTTGTGAAGCAACCCCACTGCAGGTGGGGAGCCAGGGGCTCGAACTGGGATCCTTACGCCGGTCCTTGTGCTTTGTGCCATGTACACTTATCCCATTGCACTACCGCCCAGCCCCCTATCATCTCTTTTAAACTCTTTCTGCCCCAATTTCTATCTAAAAAAGAACAACAATAAAACTCCACAAACAAGTTTCAACTTCTTTTAGTGTACAGGGGAAGCTAGGAAATGGTGACAAAAATATTTATTCAAAGTGTTAGAAAGTGATGCTTCATTTTCAGAAGCAAACATTTCATTAATGTGGCTCTTTAAAAAAAATTACCATGAAACTCCCTATCTAATTTCATTAGATGTTCATGATGTCTTTAGGGCTCTTTGTTCCTGATTATAATGTTATAGAATAAGAGCCAGCACTCTGTATGCGTACCAGTGTACATGTACATGTATGTATGTCTTACACACACCCACCCACTCTAGTACAATGGCATGGTGAACCCATTACAGGGTCTATGGTTCAGAAATGTTCAGAAATGTTCATTTAAACATATTTATCTATGGCTGTGTAAACAGCATAATGGTTATGCAAAAGGACTTTCATGCTCAAATCTCTAAGGTCCCATGTTCAATCCCCAGCAACATCCTAGGTCAGAAGTGAGCAGTGCTCTGGTCTTTCTCTCTCCTACTAAAACAAATAAAATATTTAAAGCATTTGAGAACTCAGATTAAAATGATATGATATTTATCTAATAATGAGAGAGAGAGAGAAAGAGAGAGAGGGGAGGTGAAAGAAAACTAGAACATCATTCAGGCATAGGTGATGGCAGGGATCGAACTCGAGACCTTAAGCTTGAGAGTTCAATACCCGTTGCAGTATCTCCTGGGTAGTGGTTCTGAAATTCTCTTGCTCAGTGTGAAATGCCATTCTCCAATACCTGCCATTGTCATTCTCCAAATGACTTCTGTGACACTGTAAAGAGACTCAACACTGGCAGGGTTCAAATCACTAAACTACAGGCAATACTGAAAGGAGTGACCTTGTGCTTTGCACCACGTGCGCTTAACCCACTGTGCTACGACCGCCCGACTCCCTAGAATCTTTTTTTTTAAAAGTATTTTATTTATTTTATTTTGAGAGAGATGCAGAGAGAGAAAGACACAGAGAGAAACACCAGAGCATTGCTCAGCTCTGGCTTATGGTGGTGGTGGTGGGGGGGATTGACCCTGGGACTTCGGAGCCTCAGGCATGACAGTCTCTTTGCATAACCATTATACTATTTACCCCCGTCTGACTCCTAGAATCTTAAGTTTTATGGTCCAGGTGATGTAGTGGATAAAGCATTAGACTCTGAAGCATGAAGTCCTGAGCTTAATCTCTGGCAGCACATGTACCAGAGTGATGTCTGGTTTTTTTTTTTTTTTTCTTCCAGGGCTATTGCTGGGGCTTGGTGCCTACACTGCGAATCCACTGCTCCTAGAGTCCATTTTTCCCATTTTGTTTATCATTGTTATTATTGTTGTTGTTGGGTAGGACAGAGAGAAATTGTGAGAGGAAGGGAAGACAGAGAGGGGGAGAGAAAGATAGACATCTGCAGACCTGCTTCACCGCTTGTGAAGCTACCACCCTGCAGGTGAGGAGCCAGGGGCTCGAACCGGGATCCTTATGCCAGTCCTTACCCTTTGCGCCATGTGCGGTTACCCTGCTGCGCTATTGCTCGACCCCCCCAAAGTGATGTCTGGTTCTCTCTCTCTCCTCCTATCTTTCTCATTAATAAATAAATAAATAAAATGTAAAAAAAAAAAAAGAATCCAAAGTTTCTTGACTACACATATTACTGTGATTTTTGTCTGAAATATTGAATATAGAAAAGAGGAGTAGTCTGGGAGGTGGCACAGTGGATAAAGCACTGTATTCTCAATCATGAGGTCCCAAGTTCAATCCCCAGCAGCACATGTACCAGACTGACATCTGGTTCTTTCTCTCTCTCCTATCTTTCTAGTGAATAAATAAATTCTTTAAAAAAAAAAAAAAGAGGAAAACTGTAGCTGATCAGTCAGGAATCTCAACTCACTGTTTATAGGATGTATTTTCTAGAGGTGCCTAAAAAAGCATCAGAAACGATGGCAACAACAAATGCTGGAGAGGTTGTAGGGACAAAGGAACCCTCCTCTTGCACTGCTGCTGGGAATGTAAATTGGTCCAACCCCTGTGGAAAGCAGTCTGAAGAACTCTCAGAAGGCTAGAAGTGGACTTTCCCTATAACTCTGAAATTCCTCTCCTGGGGATATATCCTAAGGAAGCAAACATACCATCCAAAAAGGTATATACCTATGCTCATAGCAGCACAATTTGTAATAGCCAAAACTTGGAAGTAACCCAGATGCCCAACAACAGATGAGTAGCTGAGTAAGTTGTGGATACACAATGGAATACTACTCAGCTTTTAAAAATGATGAATTCACCTTCTTCACATCATCTTGGATGAAGCTTGTAGGAATCATATTAAGTGAGATATGCCAGAAAGAGAAGGGTGAATATGGGATGATCCCACTCACAGAAGTTGAAAAACAAGAACAGAAGGGAAAACAGCAGAACTTGGACTGGAGTTGGTGTATTGAACTGGGGTGGGAGGGTTGGTTCAGGTCCTGGAACATGATGGTGGAGGAGGACCTAGGTGGGGGTTAGGTTGCTGTGTATAAAACTGAGAAATGTTACACATGTACCAACTACTGTATTTTACTGTTGATTGCAAACCATTAATCCCTCAATAAAGGAGAAGGAGGAGGAGGAGGAGGAGAAGAAGAAGAAGAAGAAGCAGCTCAGAGCAGTTGTTGTCAACCTGTCTTGAATGAGAGTATTCTACAGACACCTATCACAGGGAGATGAGAAGTCATACCATATGTCAACAGCTATATTGTAAACCAATAGCTCTGAAATAAAACAATAAAAAAGGGAAAAATTGTCTAGACAGCATTCCTTCATCATGATGATGCCTCTTCATGTCTGTGCATGCCATCTCTGTGTGCCTCTCCAGGCTATGAGGACCCTTGGCCCTCCCTGTGCGTTCCTGGGTCTCTGCAGAATGCCCAGAATGCCCAGTGATCTGGAGACGCTCACTCACAGTTCGTCCAGGCAGTCGTCGGGCTGCTTCAGCCTGTGGCCATGGAGAAGGTAGTCATACATCTCATGGTTCTGGACACCAGGGTAGGGTGTCATTCCCCGTGTTGCTATTTCCCACATGGTCACGCCAAATGCCCACTGAGAACAAAGCAACAGAACGTTAGGATGTGTCCTTTCTGCAAGGCTGAATGGACTTTTTCATTGGGAAAGGTCATTTCCTTCAAGTCCTAATGTCACACACAAAGCTGACAATTATGCCTAGGACACACTGGCCTCTCAACATGGCAACAAATGGAGTCAGAGCATCTTAGTTACCCACTTCACTCCAGCTGTCCTGGGAAATTTGACAAAAGCAAAAGAGAGTCTTCTCTCACATCAAACTCTGTTTAATATTTTTTTTTAAAAGATTTTATTTATTTATGAGAAAGATAGGAGGAGAAATAGCTAGACATCACTCTGACACATGTGCTGCCGGGGACCAAACTCAGGACCTCATGCTTAAGAGTCCAAAGCTTTACCACTGTGCCACCTCCTGGACCACATGATATTTTTTAAGATTTTAAAAAAATATTTATTTCCTTTTTGTTGCCTTTGTTGTTTTTATTGTTGTAGTTATTATTGTTGTTGATGTCGTCTTATTGGATAGGACAGAGAGAAATGGACAGATGAAGGGAAGACAGAGAGGGGGAGAGAAAGATAGACACCTGCAGACCTGCTTCACTCCCCTGCAGATGGGGAGCCAGGGGCTTGAACTGGGATCCTCACACTGGTCCTTGTGCTTTGTGCCACATGCGCTTAACCCGCTGTGCTACTGCCAACTCCCTCTGTTTAATGTTTTACTGTTGTTGTCAAGTGCTTTCTTTTCTCAGTCTCTGATAAAGAGCATAACTACAGGGCTGGAGAAATAGCATAGTGGTTATGCAAAAACACTCTCATTCCTGAGGTACCAAAGGTGCCTGGTTCAATCCTTAGCTCTGCTATAAGCCAGAACTTAGCAATGCTCTCGTAAAAAGAAAAAAAGAAAAGAAAAAAAAAACCCAACAACAGGGGGCTGGGCAGTGGTACACACAGTTAAATGCACATAGTACTATATGCTCAATGATACACACAAGGATCAGGGTTTGAGCCCCTGCTCCCTACCTGCAGTGGGACGTTTCATGAGCGGTGAAGCAGGTCTGCAGGTGTTTATCATTCTCTCCCTCTCTATATCTCCCCCCCCCCATTAACTTTTCTCTGTCCTATTGAATAAAGGGAAAAAAAAGCCACCAGAAGCTGTGGATTTATGGTGCAGGCACTGAGTTCCAGCCACTGGAGGCAAAAACAAACAAACAAATAAAAAACCAAAATATACATATACATGACCATTTACATAGTATCTTGGTTCCAAAGAGCCATTAGATGAGTTCATTCAATTTAATGCAAAAGCACAGATCTTCTGACTATCAAGATACTTCCCCAGAATGTAGTGTCCCATCTGAAATAAAGTATTTAGTGAGACATGAAAGAATTGTGAGCATGTCTGCAATCCTTGATTTATTACAGAGTAAACATCTTGTAACACCAGCTTAAATGACTTCTTTTAATGTTCTTTAATCTTTTTTAATTTTTATTTTATTTTACTTTTTTTTTCTTTTTCTTTCCCTCCAGAGTTATTGCTGGGGCTTGGTGCCTGCACTACGAATCCACTGCTCCTGGAGGCCATTTTCTCCATTTTTGTTGCCCTTGTTGTTGTTATTGTTGCCCTTGTTGTTGTTATTGGATAGGACAGAGAGAAATCAAGAAAGGCGGGGAAGACAGAGAGGGGGAGAGAAAGACAGACACTTGCAGACCTGCTTTATTGCTCATAAAGTGACCCCCCCTGCAGGTGGGGAGCCAGGGGCTTGAATCAGGATCCTTACTTTGCGCTATCTGCTTTAACTCACTGAGCTATCGCCCGGCCCCCAATCTTTTTTATTTTATTAAAAATATCTTATCTTGGTGATTGAGGGTGGGGGGCAGAGAGGGGAAAGAGAGACAGACATCAGAGCACTGCTCCATTTTGGCTAATAGTGGTACTGGGGATTGAACCTGATACCTTGGAGCCTCAGGCATGAGAGTCTTTTTGCATAACCATTACACCATCTCCCCAGCTCTTAATCATTTTATTTTATTATTTTTTTTCTTATTGCCACCAGGGCCATCACTGAAATCAGTGCCTGCATGAAAAATCCACTGCTGCTGGTGGTCATTCCTCACCCCCCCCTTTTTAAAAAATTTCTTTTATTCAGTAAGGCAGAGAGAAATTGAGAGGGGGAGGTAGAGATAGAAAGAGAGAGAGGAAGATAAATACCTACAGATTTACTTCACTGCTTATTAAGATTCTCCCCTGTAGGTGGGGAGTGGAGGCTTGTACCTCAGTCCTTCTGTAATGTAGCAGACACACTCAAATCAGGTATGCCACCACTCAACCCCTATTTTTTTAAAAATCATTTTGAAAACATTTACTTTATTTTATTTTAATGAGGGAGAAAGATATGGAGATAGAGAGACCAGAGCATGATTCACCTCTGGCTTCAATGTCCCTTTATCTTTGCAATGTGGGGCACTGAATCAAAGCTATGTACCTACCACATCACTTTTACTGGTGTAGACTCGGTCTGCGAGACTCTCGATGGCAATCCATTTCACTGGCATCTTGGCGATGCGGCCTTGTCGGTAGTAGTCACCACTGTAAATCTTCTTGGAGAGGCCAAAGTCCGCAACACAGACAGTCATGTCATCTCTTAACCTGCAGAGAGTGAGTCCATGGTCTGAGTGACCTCAGAGTCAAAGCCTGACACCACAAAGTCTCTATCATAGGCACAAGCAAACATAAATGATAAAGAAGCAATGATGTAGTTCCACCAGTCTGGAGGGCCCTGCTTTGGGACCAGTGACAGAGACAGCCACAAAGAACTGAAAAGTTAGAATCTGCCTCACTGGTCTGCATGGGAATCTGAACCAGCAAGGACATCTGTGCATAGAGGATGGGGGTGCCTTTAGGGGACAGAGGAAGGGAGTGAAAAGAACTAGAGCTAGGACTCTTCTAGCACACCAGTGGCCTTTCAGTCAGATGACTGGAAGCAGCCATCACTCTGGTACATGTACTGCCAGGCATTGAACTCAGGACCTCATGCTTCAGAGTCCAATGTCTTTATCCACTGCACCATCTCCTGGACCATGTTTCTTTCTTTTTATATTTCACTTATTTACTGGATAGAGACAGAGAGAAATTGAGAGGGATGGGGAAGATATTAAGGGAGAGAGACAGAGAGACATAGATGCATCACTGCTTCACCACTTGTGAAGCTTTCCCCCCTGCAAGCGGGGACCAGGGCTTAAACCTTGGTCCTTGTGCACTGTAACATGTATGCTCAACCAGATGCACCACCACCTGGCCCCCGTCTTTTCTTTTCCTTGAATTAAAAGATGGGATACTAAACTTCTTACTAAGGTAGCCAATTGATACTCAGGGAATTGGAAAGTGGGACTGGGTGGTGGTGCACTTGATTGAGTACACATATTACAGTGTGCAAGGACCCAGGTTCAAGCCCCCAGCCCCCAGCTATAGGGGGAAAGCTTTGCAAGTGGTGAAGCAGGTCTGCAGGTGTCTTTCTCTCTCCCTCACTATTTCTCCCTATTCTCTTGGTTTCTACGCAACAAATAAAGGTATCAAAAAATTAGAAAAATAAATGAAAACTTAAAAAAGGATGAATATGGGATGATCTCACTCTCACGCAGAGGTTGAAAAACAAGATCAGAAGAGAAAACACAAGTAGAACCTGAACTGGAATTGGTGTATTGCACCAAAGTAAAAGACTCTGGGGTGGATAGGGGGGAGAATACAGGTCCCAAAAGGATGACAGAGGACCTAGTGGAGGTTGTATTGTTATATGGGAAACTGAGAAATGTCATGCATGTACAAACTATTGTATTTACTGTTGAATGTAAAACATTAATTCCCCAATAAAGAAATTAAAAAAAAACTTAAAAAAACCAACAAGGGCAACATAAGGGAATAAATAAATAAATTAAAAAAAAAAAAGACTTGGTGAGGTCATCACCCTGGAAAGTCCGGTTGGCATCATGGTAGTACCTGGAACCTGGTGGCTGAAAAAGAGTTAAGATAGAAAGCAGAGCAAATTGTTGACTAATCATGAACCTAAAGTCAGGAATATTGTGCATGAAGTTTTGGGGTCTCGATTTTGGAAAAAGCTAGTAGGTCTGTTTTAGGTATATTCCAAGGGACCCATGACCCAACTAGTTTTTGCCTTCACCTGACATCCAATATGTAGGTGACCTAAGCTATTGTCTATGGGGATGGTATCACAGTTGGAAAAAGGACCAGAAAGCCAGATCATGGAAGAAAATAGCTCCCAAATATGGGAAAAGCATATAAATATTGTTAACTGTAAACCCCATTGATCTGATCTCTGCCCCACTAGGGAAAGAGAGAGTTAGGCTGTGAATATGGATCAACCTGTCAACACCCATGTTCAGCGGGGAAGCAATTACAGATGCCAGACCTTCCATCTTCTGCATCCCACAATGACCTTGGGTCCATACTCCCAGAGGGTTAAAGAATAGGAAAGCTACCAGGGGAGGGGATGGGATATGAGGGTCTGGTGGTGGGAATTGTGTGGAATTATACCCCTCTTATCCTATGGTCTTGTCAATGTTTCCATTTTGTAAATAAAAACTTAAAACAAAAAAAAAAGGAATTGGAAAGTTAATGGGATACAAGAGGCAGTGGTGCACCCAGTTGAGTGCACACATTATTATGCACAGACTTGAGTTTGAGCCCTGCTCCCCACCTGCAGGGGGAAGCTTCATGAGTGATGAAGCAGGTCTGCAGGTATCTTATCTGTTCTCTCTCCCTCCCCCCTCAATTTCTCTCTATCAAGTACAATAGAAAAAGGGGTAAGAAAAGGAAAAAAAAAAAGGCCACCAGGAGTGGTGGATATACAGTGATAATCCTGGTGGCAATTAAAAAAAATTATAAATAAAAATTAAAAGGATACAAGAATATTCACAGCCCAAACCATTAATATTACCCTAGATAAGAAAGAGAAGAAGGAGTAATCCAAACAGAGGAGCTGATCTTTAGCTGAAAGTACCATGCCCTAGGAAGCTCCTTAGTTCAGGGCAAAAGTAGGTATCTGGTCACCCTGGAGAGTGGGAAAATACAAAAAAAAAAAAAAAAAAAAAAAAAACAATTAAGGGGAAATAAAAAGGGTTCTCATGATTTTCCTTTCATGGAAAGTAACTTAAATGAAAAAAAAGTAAGAACCTTCTGAGTTTTAAGAAATGAAGTAGGAGTGGTAAGGAATGCTGGTATGAGGCTATGGAGTAGTAAGGGGCAGGTGCCACCTTTTACTCTCTCTCTCTTTTTAAAATATTTTTATTTATTTGTTATTGGATAGAGACAGAGAGAAATTGAGAGGGGAGGGGAAAGTAAGAGGGAGAGAGACAGAGAGACACCTGCAATCCTGCTTCACCACTTGTGAAGCTTTTGCCCTGCAGGTGGGGACCAGGGGCTTGAACCTGGGTCCTTGTGTACTGTAACACATGTACTTAACCAGGTGAGCCACCACCTGCCCCCTTACTCTCTCTTTTTAAAGATTTAGTTACTTATTTTATTTATTTTTACCAGAGCACTGATTAGCTCTGGCTTATGGTGGTGTGGGGGTTTGAACCTGGGACTTTGGAGCTTCAAGCATGAGAGTCTCTTTGCATAATCATTATTCTATCTACCTCCACAAGATTTACTTATTTATTAATGAGAAAGGTAGGAGGAGACAGAAAGAACCAGACATCACTGGTATATGTACTGCTGGGGATTGAATTCAGGATCTCATGCTTGAGAGTCTAATGCTTTATCCACTATGCCACTTCCTGAACCACTCACTGTTTGCTCTCCATTCAACAGAGAAACAGAACATCACATTCAAGAAATTAAAAATCAATGAATAATCACTGTTTTTGAATATTTGCAGCTGACAGTGGCTGTAGTAAAGCTGGAGCTCACAGCTCTCTCTCTCTCTCTCTCTCTCTTTTTTTTTTTTTTTTTAACCAGAGCACTGGCTCAGCTCTGGTTTATAGGGGTGCAGGGGATTGAACCTGGGACTTCGGAGCCTCAGATATGATAGTCTCTTTGCATAACTCTTATGCTATCTACCCCTGCCTTTTTTTTTTTTTAATTGCCATCAGGGTTTTTGCTGGGGCTTGGTATCTCCATGATGAGTCCACTGCTCCTGGAGGTCACTTCTCTTCTTTTCTTTTTTCTTTCCTTTTCTCCTCTATTTCTTTCTTTTCCATCCCTTCCTTTCCTTCCTTTCCTTTCCTTCCTTTCCTTCCTTCCTTCTTTCCTCCCTCTCTCTTTTTTAATAGAGACAGAGAAAAACTGAGAGGGAAGCAGGGATAGAGAGGGAGAGACACAGATACTTCCAGTACTGCTTCACTTCCCTTCACATGTGAGGACAGGGGCTTGAACCCGGATCCTTTCAAATAGTAATATGTATGCTCTACTGTGTGTGTTACCACCTGGCCCAACTCACAGTTCTTACAGAGATAAATCATTATCTCTTCAGCAAATGACAAAACATAGCACAAAGCCACACCAGAGGTGGCACCAAGACAGAAGACTTCACAAACAAAACCTTTATGAGCTTCATTATTGTTTTATCACTAGTTAATGTGTGTATATATGTGTGTGTGTGTGTGTGTGTGTGTGTGTGTATGTGTAAAATTCTAGGTTCAAACGAGGTGACTGTGATGGTGGTGGGGAAGGAACATAAAGATCACATCCAGAACTCCTGTCTGACTGTGAGTATAAAAATAAAAAAGAAGGTCCAGGCAATGGGAACATGGTTAAGCGCTCATATTACAATGCGCAAGGATCTCGGTTTGAGTCCTTGGTCCCCACTTGTAGGGGGGAAGCTTCATAAGTGGTGAAGTAGGGCTGCAGGTGTTTCTTTGTCTCTTTCCTTCTCTATCTCCCCCTCCCTTCTCAGTTTCTTTCTGCCTCTATCTATAAATAAATAAATAAACAAACAATAATAATAAAAGAAACCACATTATCAGAGGGAAGGGGCTGAGAATGATGGTGTGGTGGAGGGTCCTCTTGGATGTAATAGCACAGGAACACTGTTGAATTATATCTGTATACACACTTAAATATACCCAAATAGATGTGAAGCTATAATTCTTTTTCTAAAAAAATTTTAACCTTTATTTATTTATTTTGAATAGAGACAGAGAGAAATTGTAAGGGAAGGGGGAAATGGAGTGGGAGAGAAACAGAGAGACACCTGCAGACCTGCTTCACCATTCATGAAGCTTTCCCCCTCTGCAGAAGGGGACTAGGGGCTTGAACCCAGATCCTTGCACACTGTAATGTGTGCGCTTAATCAGGTGCGCCACCGCCTGGCCCTGTGAAGCTATAATTCTATAATATTGTAAACCAATACATTTTGGAGGGAGGAGGATGAATAAATGAATATTTTACAAATAACCACAGGAGAAAGTTTTAGGGGCCAACTAGACTCAGGAAGTACTGAAAACCTCCAAGCAACCATCATTCACACATTAGCCACAGAAAGCCCATCTCCACAGTCTGCCACCCCCCTTTCCTTCCAAACCCAGCTCTTTTCTCTATTTAATAGCATCTGGCCACCTCCCACAAACACATGGCACCAGATCCAAGCCTTTCCCAGATGGCCCAGGTCTCTTACATGCAGTTTCGAGCAGCTAAATCTCGATGAAGAAAATTCCTATTGCTGAGGTACTCCATTCCCTGAGAAATATCCACCATGAACTTCAATAGTATCTGAACAGGAATATGCTGCAGGGTGGAAGAAACAAGGAAGGAGATTATTATTATTATTTAAATATTTTACTTATTTATTAATGAGAAAGGTAGGAGGAGAGAGAAAGAACCAGGCATCATTCTGGTACATGTGCTGCTGGGGATTGAACTCGGGACCTCATGCTTGAGAGTCCAATGCTTTAACCCTAACCCTAACCCTAACCATTAGATGGTGGTGCTACCTCCCAGACCACTATTTTTTTTTCTAAAGGAAAAACCAATAAGTAATTTCCATCTGAGAGGGAAAATGATGCTTTTATTTTTTAAAGGATGGGTGGTGAAATAAAGAAACAAATCTTTCATTTGGGCCCCACCATCCTCACAAGTAAATTTAAATTTTTATTTATTGAATTATTTTATTAAAAAATTTTAAAAAATATTTATTTATTTCCTTTTTGTTGCCCCTTTTAAAATTGTTGTTGTAGTTATTATTGTTGTTGATGTCATCATTGTTGGATAGGACAGAGAGAAATGGAGAGAGGAGGGAAAGAGAGGGGGAGAGAGAGACAGACACCTGCAGACCTGATTCACTGCCTGTGAAGCGACTCCTCTGCAGGTGGGAAGCTGGGGGCTTGAACTGGAATCCTCACACTGGTCCTCGCGCTTTGTACCATGTGCGCTTAACCTGCTGCGCTACTGCCCAAGTCCCTAATGACTTATTTTAAACAGCATATTCAGCTCTGGAATATGTTGGTGCTGGTGATTAAACTCAGGACTTCTGGTATGAAAGTCTGTGCTGGTGCTATCTCCCATCACACAAATAAGGCTTTAAACAAGGAGTGAAGCAGTAACAACACTAACACATGCTAAAACCCCTTAGTAAACATCACAAACTCTTCTCCCTGCTGACAGTGAGTAATACAAGGCCACATGTGGTAGAGTAGTCTTCTGCATGTGTTTGCTCTCTCTCTCTCTCTCATAAAATACATGCTTTTCAAAAGCACTGTTCCAGGAAAAGAGAAAAAAGACAGCGTTCTCTTTTTGTCTTCCAAATGGAGCTGCTGCCACTATCTCTTGACTACATGGAGCACCAGGGGCAGCAAGAGGGACAGAAAGACAATTCTGAACATCTGATAAGGATGATAACATCCTTGCCCCCAGCTCTGGAGCTGTCCTACTCCTGCATGAAAGCTTATATGTGGGGGAATATTTTGAACTGGTTTTTCTAGTATACATAGGTGAAGTCATTTGACTTCTCAAAGATCTGAAAAGTGAAACCCGAGTCACATTTCCTTCTTTATGAATCCACCCTTTCCACACCTTGATTTTGACACCCTGCTTTTTCTAGACACATGTGTTTTTTGTTCATGCTGACACTGGATGAATGGTTTTCTTAATTTATGATGTTATTCTACCCCTCCAAGAATGACAACTGTGATGACAGTGCAGAATAATTTTCAAAAGGTCTCCAGTCAGGGACTGGGGAGACAGTATAATGGTGATGCATGCAAAAGACTTTCACACCTGAGACCTTGAGGTCCCAGGTTCAATCCCCAGCAAAAGCCAGAGCTGAACAGTGCTCTGTTCTCTCTCCCTCTCATATAAATAAAACATTTTTAAAAAGCAATCCAGTCAAAAGTTATCTCTTTGCTGAAGCTCTAGAAAAGGCTGCTTGGATCTGTTTGATGCACTTATGCTTTAGCCTCTCTCCCTCTTTATGTCCCTACTCATGAGAGGTGGGGTCTAACCTCAAGGGGTGCTGTTCACAGAGACAATGAGCCCCCCAGGTCCTAGCACCCAGGCCCTGCTGAGAAGCCATTTATATAACTGAGACCTAGTTTGGGACCAGGATGCATTTATCCCCAAAAGAAAATCTCCTCACTCTCCATCTCTTTCTCTCTTTGAAATAAAGAGAATTACAAAAAAATTGAGCTAAGAGATGAAGAGCCATACATGCACAGGGTCTCAGAACCACAAGGGAGAAAAAAACAACTCCACAGTATAACCCCACTCTCTACATTAAGTCTGGACATTCTGTTGTTGTTACTGAATTGTCTTGCCAAGATATATATATATTTCCTTTTAAAATTTATTTATTTTTAAATTATTTATTTATTTATTTAATTACTAGAGCACTGCTCAGCTCTGGCTTATGGTGGTATAGGGGACTGAACCTGGGACTTCAGAACCTTAGGCATGAGAGTCTCTTTGCACTACCATTATGCTATCTACCCCTGCCCTAATGTATTTATTTTTATTATTGAATAGAGACAGAGAGAAATGAGAAGAGAAAAAGATAGAGTGGGAGAGGGGGTCAGGTGGTGGTATACCCGGTTAAGTGCACATACTACAAAGCACAGGGTTTGAGCCTCTGGCTCCCCATCCGCATCAAGAACACTTCATAAGCTGTAAAGCAGGTCTGCAGGTGTCTATCTTTCTCTCTCCCTCTCTGTTTCCCCTTCTTCTCTCAACTGATCTCTGTTCTATCCAATAAAAAGACCACAGCTCTATCATTCACCTGGGATCTGTGGCCCACACACACCTGGGCATGAAGTTTTAGCCTAGAGTTTAGTTTTGGTTTAGCTTCTCTATGTGAGAATCTGGGGCAGGCTTTACCCTGTGGGGTCACCGTTTCTCTTATAGGATATGGCTATCCACCAATTCCCAATAAGTTGTTACTAAGGCTGTATGGGGTGATGATAAAGGGAAAGGTGGATAGAGCCAATCCACCCTCAGCATCTCTGACAAACAGCTCAGTGCACCTTCCCTCTGGGAATTAAGGTGGATCCTGAAACCAGTGATTACAGGGCATGCAAGTGAGCAGAAACAGAAGAGACACCAAAAGGAAAAGGCTACTCTGACAGCACACAGGGTCTGCCCAGCTCCACTGCTGAGAGACTGAGACCACGGGGTTATAGTCCAGGCCCACTGCCTCCACCCATAAAATGAGGATGATAAGACCTAAGGGAAGGCCTGCTGTGAGGTCAAATACCACATTCAATCCCCAGGGTACACAATGAGCACAGAGTAAAGGTTAGTGTCTTCCTCCCCACCTCCATCCCCACTTTATTTGCAAGGTTAGAGGCTGAGATTGTCCAGGCCTTATTCCTTAAACCCTGAGAATTACTCAGCAACAAGAGTTATTACCTTTGGTCCTGTGTCCAGCCGAGAGTAGAGTAAGTAGGTATGCAGATCCCCATATTTCATGAATGGTAGAATTACCATGGGCTTTGGGATGCCTTGAGAGCTCATTTCTATACAAACACCTGAAATTAAAAACAGAGTCAGTTACAAAGAGTCCTTGTTGCATGAGATCAGAAAGGTCCTGCAGGGGCACTGGCTAAATTGAAACCACGTGCTGTAACTGAACAGCTAAAAGAAAATAAATGGCTACAATTTATACACGGGATGTTAGAAAATAGAAACACACTAGGCCTAATTTTTTTCCCCTTTGAGATTAGTGCTAATCCTTGCATGAGAACTCTTAAAAACCAGTCCTTAACAAATACAGTGATCTGGAAACCTATAGAGTTTATGCCATATCAAGTCTAAGTGAGGGGTAGCAACTGCATGAGAATTACAGGGCAAACTACTGATAGTTTCATGTGACAGTTAAATGCAACCAAAGCTAAAGCCATTAAAAGAATTTGTAGGGTCTGTCGATAAAAGTCACACCCCCAAATTTTAATACCGGTACAGAAGAAAACTTGCAGCACCATTTATCAAGGAATCTAGAACTAGAGGCCTGATAAAACTGTCACCTGATAGCAGGCTTGCAAAGCCCTGGCACACTGAGGTGAAATACAAAGTGTGATTGTTCTCAGAGTCAGTTTAAGTCAATTGCTGCAAATGAGCAACAGTAGTTTCTTTGACACTGTGTCCAACATTAGTTTTTCACATCTCTCTGCAGTGTCAATCATAATAAAACCTTCAAAGTTTCAAAAAAAAAAATTTGGCATTTGTCAAGTCACAGAACAGGAAAAAAACTTTGTGGCATAGCTAATTATTTTAAGGTTTCTTGTCACTGGGTAAGTGGTATTTTTCTTTTTTTTTAAGTTAATGTTGCTATAAAGCCACATTCTGATCCTTGAAGTGAGTCCCACGAAATTGTCAGTGTTAATCCCAAGAAATCAATTCTTTAGAGGTTGGGTGGTGGCACACCTGGTTAGTGCACATGCTACAGTGTGCAAGGACCTGGGTTCGAGCCCCCAGTCCCCACATGCAGGGAGGGAAGCTTTGCAAGTGGTGAAACAGGTCTGCAGGTGTCTCTCTGTCTCCCCTTCAGCTCTCAATTTCTAGCTGTTTCTATCCAATAAAGAAACTACAAAAAAGAAATCAATTCTTTAAAACTGTCAAAGATAAACTGTGGAATCTGTCTAGTTTTATACTTTTATTGTAGTGAATTCATCAATAAAAGTAAAATAAACCAGTAAGAAGTATGACACGACCCATTCTCATGCCTTGCCTTTGATCAGTTGCTAGTTATTTTAATCCACACTCTCTTAACTCAGTATATATCCTAAACATTTCCGAACTATAGGTGTCCAGGAAATGCAGAATCGTTTTTACTATGATCCTGGAAAATGTAACCATAGGAGAAGTCCTTTGGGTGAAAAACCCATTGTTAAAAATTATGTTGGGGGTGCAATCCAGGAGGTGGTGCAATGGGTGAAGGATTGGTCTCTCAAGCAAAAGGTCCCAAGTTCGATCACTGGCATTCCATGTACCAGAGTGATGTTTGGTGTTTCTCTCTCCACCCTCACCCCATCAGTAAATAAACATTAAAAAAAATTACTCTGGAGTTATGTGAAGTACAAATTTATTTGTATCCCCCCCCTCTCCCAGCCCCATAGAGATGAATAGCTGAATGCCTTTGGCCACCAAAAACATATTTCTTTGAGGTACCTAGGAGTCGGATGACGTTGGGGTGGTTGAAGTCTTTCATACATGCGGCCTCACTGAGAAACTCCTCAATCTCTCGCAGTGAAAAGTTGTCCACTAAATGAAAAGATGGGAAATGTTACACACAAATCATTTACACCAGGAAAGGGAGTGAGGCAATAGCAATTTTGTTCTTTAAGAGTAAAATCAGGAAAAGGCAAAATTATTGCTCTAGGAAACAGATGAGTGATCTTCATGGACTGATTGAGAAGGGAAAGGAGTATGACTAGGTAGGTGGTAATGTGGGAATCATGGAATTTGTGTGAAATACTGAATGGCTTTGTCAAAACCAACAAAAACTACAACACAGAGTGAGCCACATGTCACTTATAACACAACTCAGATGATAACAATGTATCAACATGGGCTCATCAATTGTAAAAATATATACATAAGACATGAATACTGAGGGAAATAGTGAGAGGGGAATGGGGCATGTGGAAACTGTATTTTCTCTTTAATGTTCCTTAAAGTCTAAAATCACTCTAGAAATTAAAGCATATTGGTTTAAGGAAAAGTAAATCAAACCATCCAGTCTGTGATTATTTTTGCCTTAGAAAAACAAACAAAAAAACAAACAAAAAAAAGAAAAGTACACATGCCTTTCTCTCCTTTTAAAATTTTTTTATATTTATTTATTTTCCTTTATGTTGCCCTTGTTGTTTTTTTATTGTTGTTGTAGTTATTATTGTTATTGATGTCATTGTTACATAGGACAGAGAGAAATGGAGAGAGGAGGGGATGACAGAGAGGGGCAGAGAAAGATAGATAGATACCTGCTGACCTGCTTCACCGCTTGTGAAGCAGCTACCTTGCAGGTGGGGAGCCGGGGGCTCAAACCGGGATCCTGACACAGGTCCTTGTGACACAGGTCCTTGCACTTCACACCACATGGGCTTAACCCGCTGCGCTACCTCCTGACTCCTTCTCTCCTTTTTTTTTTTTTTTTTTAAAGAACATATTTATTTATTCATGAGAAAGATGGGTGGGTCAGAGAAAAAGAACCAGACATCACATGATCACATGTGCTGCTGGGGACTGAACTTGGGACCTCATGGTTGAGAATCCAATGCTTTATCCACTGTGCCACCTCTCAGACCACAACACATGCTTTTTCTCTATTAGCACAAACAAGTCTGGTTGTTAAACCATGCCTTGTGAACTGGGTACACTTTTATGCTAATTTTTTTGGGAGGGTTAAATCAATCTATGAATAATTTTAAATTTAATATAATGCTAAATAGAAAAAGTTAGTCCTTTTTTATTTTAATTTTATTTTCCCCTTTGTTGCCCTTGTTTAACATTGTTGTGGTTATTGATGTCATTGTTGTTGGATAGGACAGAGAGAAATGGAGAGAGGAGGGGAAGACAGAGAGGGGGAGAGAAAGATACCTCAGACCTGCTTCACTGCTTGTGAAGCAACTCCCCTGAGGTGGGGAGCTGGGGGCCCACACTGGGATCCTTATGCCGGTCCTTGCGCTTTGCCCCACATGCGCTTAACCCATTGCGCCAATGCCTGACTCCCCGAAAAAGGTAGTCCTAAGAACACATACTGGGGGTCCAGGAGATGGGACCTGATAGAGTGCAGAGTTCACTAAACATGGGGAGCTGGGTTTCAGTTTCTGGCTACCACATAGGAGAACCATGCAAAGGAGAAGCTTCATGAGCAGTGCCACAGTATCTCACCATATTCTGACTCTCTCTGTCTCTCAGCCCCTGTCTGGGAAAAAAAAAAAGTCCATCCCAAGAGAGCTAATGAAGCCCTGGCAGAGGGTGTGGGAGCGGGGAAGACAGATACTGTATGAATTCACTTATCTATGGTGCTGAAAGTAGTCAGATTAAAGAAACAAAAATTAGAATGGCAGGTGTCAGAGGCAAAGAGGAGAGAGGGGAAGAGAAGTACAGTTTTACTTTTGCGAGATGAAAAGTTTCTGTAATGTACTAGGTGCAGTGGTGCAGTGGCTAGGCCAATGAACTTGCAAGCATAAGGCCCTGAGTTCAATCCCAGGTACGACACATGCTAGAGTGATGCTCTGGTTCTCTTTCTATATCTTCTACTTTCCCTCATAAATGAAAAAAAAAAAAGATTAAAAAAGTTCTGTAGATGGATGGTGGCGATGATTGCACAAAAATGTGAATGTACTTAGTATAATTGAACTTAAAAATGGTTAATATGGTATATCTTATTTTATCATTAAAAACAAAAAAATTTAGTTAAAAAAAACAATATAGGGAGTTGGGCGGTAGCACAGTGGGTTAAGCACAGGTGGCACAAAGCTGCAAGGACTGGCATAAGGATTCCAGTTGGAGCCCCCAGCTCCCCACCTGCAGGGGAGTTGCTTCACAAGCGGTGAAGCAGGTCTGCAGGTGTCTATTTTTCTCTCCCCCTCTCTGTCTTCTCCTCCTCTCTCCATTTCTCTCTGTCCTATCCAACAACAATGACACCAATCATAACTACAACAACAATAAAAAACAACAAGGGCAACAAAAGGGAATAAATAATAAATAGATATTTAAAAAATCTTAAAAAAATCCAACAATATAAGTGGTCTGGGAGGTGGTGCAGTGGATAAAGCGTTGGACTCTCAAGCATGAGGTCCTGTGATCGATCCCCGGCAGCACATGTACTAGAGTGATGTCTGGTTCTCTCTCTCTCCTCCTTTCTCATTAATAAATAAATAAAATCTTAAAAAAATATATATATAATCAAGTACGCCTCAGGAAATCAACTTTAACAGTATTAGCACTGAAATCAGACATGAGGGAGAGTACAATATAGGTTGCAGGTTTAATATAGATTAATCTTTGTCCTATTATAGGTTATTAAAAAATGTGGGCCAAGTAAACAGCACAATGCTTTCTGATATAGATTATCATGCCTGAGTCTTGAGAGTCCTGGGTTCAATCCTTGGCACTACCTACCAAGTAGTGTCAGTATAAGCTGGACGGTGCTCTGGTTTGAAAAAAAAAAAAGCAAAGAAAAAGAAATTAATTCTACAGGTCCATGAAAAATGATGAATGAAATAGTGGGGGTTGTATTGCTAAATGGGAATCTGGGGAATGTTATGCATGTAAAAAAAAAAAAAAGAAGTAGAAACGCAAAGCAGAAATTGACTGAGTTTGGAGTATGGCACCAAAGTAAGAAAGCAGAAGTATACTAGAGTTTGCAGTGAGTACCTCCCTAATACTTCCTCTCCACTTTTCCAAGCTTTGGGTCCATGATTGCTCAACAATTTGTTTGGCTTTGTATGTTAACTCTCTTTTCAGTCACCAGGTTCCAGGTGTCATCAGGATGCCGGCCAGACTTCCCTGGATTGAAGACACCACCAATGTGTCCTGGAGCTCAGCTTCCCCAGAGACCCATCCTACTAGGGAAAGAGAGAGGCAGACTGGGAGTATGGACCGACCAGTCAACGCCCATGTTCAGCGAGGAAGCAATTACAGAAGCCAGACCTTCTACCTTCTGCAACCCTCAATGACCCTGGGTCCATGCTCCCAGAGGGATAGAGAATGGGAAAGCTATCGGGGGAGGGGGTGGGATATGGAGATTGGGCGGTGGGAATTGTGTGGAGTTGTACCCCTCCTACCCTATGGTTTTGTTAATTAATCCTTTCTTTAATAAAAAATAAAAAAATAAATAAATAAAAAAAGAAATTAATTCTGTTGACTTGAAAAATGTCTGTTGACTTTGCTTTAACCTATTCAGTGTTCTGCAAACAACTAAGTGGTGGAACAGGAGGGGTAGTCTGTCTGCAAATCCTTCCTTGAGGCTCCAATCTCCAGACAAATGTAGATGAGCATGAGGTTTGAGGGTTGAAAACAACACTTTGGATTTTTTGATAATTAACAGACAAGTGATTCTAATTAGGTTAAAGAATAGCAGAGTCAAAGCTAGAGAGGAAGCTTCCTGGCCATGTTCTGTTGTTAAAATTCGGACGGCTCTTGCTGGGCGGGTTTAGCTTCAGGGGCGGGTAACAGAGATGTGGAGACAACGGAGACAACGGCTGGGCAGGGAAGCTGTATTTCTTTATTCAGGAACAACGATTCATAAACTAAGACAAACTAATCACCAAACAGAACTCTGCTGTCTCTTTGCGGCGGCACAAGCACTCTCTCTTACTCTGGAACTCAGGAACCCTCCAACTCTGGAACTCTCGAACTCTGAAACTCTTCCATTGTGGAACTCTCTCTTACTCTGTAACTCAGGAACTCTCCAACTCTGGCACTCCCCGAACTCTGGCAGGGTCCCTAGGGGCGGGGCCTAGCAGGCCGGCGAAATTAACTGGGTGATCTAATTCTCTTGGCAGGGGAGGGCTAGAACAAACCAATGTAAAGCATACGACAATGTTCCTTTCACTAGGCCCCATCAACTTCCTTTTCAGTGGGGGATATGAAGGGACACATAGTGTCCAATAAAATGTAGTTCAAATGTTAAGAATGCAGCTCAGTACTGGACTAGGTTTTGAATGGGTTCAGTTTCAAGGAGAACTCTAACTCTGAGACAATAGGGGACAAAGCTGGGGACAAAGCTTTCACAATACTTCCTACTTATATTGTCTTCTTGTTCCTATTCCACGAATGTAATGTAATGTGGAAATAACTGTGATGTCCTTTGGCATACAGTGGGAATTATGCAAAAATTATCCACTATAATACATATAAGAAATCTTTAAAAAGTTAAAAGCAGAGCCAGGGTGTACTATTGTACACCTAGCAAAACACATACTTCTTTTTTTTTGGGGGGGGTTCTTTTTTTAAAAAAATATTTTATTTATTTATTTATTCCCTTTTGTTGCCCTTGTTGATTTATTCATGTCGTCGTTGTTGAATAGAGAGAAATGGAGAGAGGAGGGGAAGACAGAGGGGGTGAGAAAGAGAGACACCTGCAGATCTGCTTCACCGCGACTCCCCTGCAGGTGGGGAGCCGGGGGCTTGACCCTTTATGCTAGTCCTGTGCTTAACCCAATGTGCTACCGCCTGACTCCCGGGGGGTTTTCCTTCTTCTTCTTCTTCTTTTTTTTTTTTTTTGTATTTTATTTATTTTATTTTTGAGAGAGATGCAGAAAGAGAGAAACACCAGAGCACTGCATAGCTCTGGTTTATTGTGGTGCGGGGAATTGAATCTGGGGACTTTGGAGCTTCAGGCATGAGAGTCTCTTTGCATAACCATTATTCTTTTTTTTTTTTTTTTTCCCCTCCAGGGTTATTGCTGGGCTCGGTGCCTGCACCATGAATCCACCGCTCCTGGAGGCCATTTCCCCCCCCCTTTTGTTGCCCTTGTTGTAGCTTCGTTGTGGTTATTATTATTGCCCTTGTTGATGCAATTCGTTGTTGGATAGGACAGAGAGAAATGGAGAGAGGAGGGGAAGACAGAAAAGGGGAGAGAAAGATAGACACCTGCAGACCTGCTTCACCGCCTGTGAAGCGACTCCCCTGCAGGTGGGGAGCCGGGGGCTCGAACCGGGATCATTAAGCCGGTCCCTGCGCTTTGCGCCACATGCGCTTAACCCACTGTGCCACCTCCCGACCCCCTGCATAACCATTATTCTATCTACCCCTGCCTGGGGAAGTTTTCTAAGTGGTGAAGCAGTCTTTCTTTCTCCCTCTCTGTCTCCCCTTCCTTCTCAACTTCTCTCAGGTTCTACAATAAATAAATAAATAAATAAATAAACAAACGGAGTGTGTGTGTGTGTGCATGTGCGTGTGTGTGCGTGCGAGCATGTGGTGGTGGGGGAATGATTGCCAGGAGAGCAGTAGATTGATTATGCAGGAACTGAGCCCCACCTTGGTGGCAGTAATCAAAAAGTAAGAAGTTAAAAGCACCAATCCATTTGATTTGTTGGTTATTATAGTTCCTTTTTCATAACTAAATTAAAAATTCATCCTCCAGTTCTCATAAAAAGTCTCAAAAGGTATATAACCTAACTTAGGCTTTAATACCAGTTAACAGTGACTTTAAATCTCAGGGAGAAAACAAGTCTAGTCTTTGATTAAAAAATAGCACTGAACATGTGACCAGAGGTGTAATGAAGAAGCAACACTATGTGTCTTCAGGTCCTGAAGCTGCACTTAATGCTACTGGAGAGGAAATGCTACTATGCCCTGCCACCGCAGTCTGTTCAGTGCACCTGTAATGAAAAGTCTAGCATTATCTGGCTTTTTTTTTTTTTTTTTTTTTAGTTATTTCACTCAGAAAAGTCACCATGTCTCTAAGCTTTAGTTTCCTAGTCTAGGTGGATGTCATCAGATTTAAGAATGTTCTAACAAGCCTCTGCGACTATTTTTAAAAATCAGCATGTTGGGAGTCAGGCAGTAGTGCAGTGGGTTAAGCGCAGGTGGTACAAAGTGCAAGGACCGGCGCAAGGATCCCAGTTGGAGCCCCCCACTCCCCACCTGCAGGGGAGTCGCTTCATAAGCGGTGAAGCAGGTCTGCAGGTGTCTCTCTTTCTCTCCCCCTTCTCTCTCCATTTCTCTCTGTCCTATCCAACAATGATGACAACAATAATTGTAAGAATAAAACAACAAGGGCAACAAAAGGGATTAAATAAATAAATATATATTTTAAAAAAATCAACATGCTAATCCATTCTCCTGCACACCGTCATCAAAGTCCTTTTCTAGAATGTAACCTGCTCTTGTTCCTCAATAATTTAAGACTCGTAACAAAGCTCCGATGCTCTGAGGATAAAAGCAAATTATATGTTAGAACTTGCAAGCCCCCCCATAACCCTGCTTCAGGTTTTATTCCCAGCTTGTCTAGAAGTTCTAACTTGTGATCATACTTTTGTGCAGGCTCTTGATCAAAGAACATTCCTCCTTTCTCTGGGACACTTACCTTCCAGGCAGCCTATAGCTTTCTGAGACCCAGGCAACCATCCTCATGGAAAGAAGTGACCCCACCAAGCTAGCCAGATCAGCCAGAGCAACCCCTGGGGTCAGATGCAGCCACCAGATGAGCCCTGTCTCAGAAATCCATGTCTTACTTTGTAGTCATTAGCTCTAGTAGACAAGAGAAACAGACAGAAAGACAGAAAGAGGGAGAGAGGATAACAAATGTTACTGCCTTGAGTGTAGAGAATATATAGTGCAGGTCTGAAGATTTCATTACAGTTATTGTCCTCTGAGACTGGACAGTGCTCTGGACAGCCTTCCGACCCCTCAGAGACCAGGATCATGATGCATGCATTCCATCACTGAGGAATTCAGAGTGGCTACGGAACACCAGATACTGAAGGAACTGCCCACACCTAGAAGACTGGCTTTAATCAGTGTAACTCACACTTCATGGTCTTCACTGCCACCTTCTGAGAAGTATCATCTTCCTGATTAAGGTTTCCTTCCATTACAGACCCAAATTCTCCTGTAAAATTAAACAACATCGATATTGATCCTGGTCAAAATCTCCTCTGACCATAGAAATGTTTCTGTGCCAAAGCTGCTGTTTTCATGTGGCCTCAAAGCCATCTATCTAACAGTGGCAACTGGGAAAAGCCTGCCCAGGCCACCCACACATGCACACAAGAGGGACTTTGCCTTCTGCTGTCATAAGCTCAGCTGCCCACACTTAGCTGAGCTCATCACTGAGCATTATAACCAGTTCCTGGAACTTACATGACAACATGGAAAATGTTATCGAAACTCATAAAGTATAAGCTCTTACAACCATTGTCATTTAACCTAACACTATTTTGATGTTTGTATTTCCAAATTGATGCTTGCTAAACCAGTTAGGAAGGAGATAAGAATAGTAGACTTAAGGGGGCCGGGCGGTGGCGCACCTGGTTGAGCGCACACGTGTGCAAGGAGCCAGGTTTGAGTCCCTGGTCTCCACCTGCAGGGGGAAAGCTTCACAAGTGGTGAAGCAGGGCTGCAGCTGTCTCTCTGTTTCCCTCTCTATCTCCCCCTTCCTTCTCTATTTCTGGCTGTCTCTATCCAATAAGTAAATAAAGATAATTAAAAAAATTTTTTTTTAAAAAGTAGACTTAAGGAGTTAGGAAGTTAAGGAAGGAGTTAAGAATAGAAGAGCAAGAGGTGGATCTGGGGAGGTGGCTCAGTGGTAAAGTACAGACCTTCCATGTATGAGGTCTTGGGTTTGATAACCAGCACTACATTACAAAAAAAATTTTTTTTAAGAGCTAGAGAAATAAATTTAAAGAGCATAGAAACTGCCTAGTAGGGGCTGGGGGGGGGGGTGACACATCCAATTAAACATACATATCACCATGTGGACGGATCTGGGCTGGAGCCCCTGCTTCCCACCTCAGGGAGCAGGGAGGACACTTCATAAGCGGTGAAGCAGGTTTGCAGGTTATCTATCTTTCTCTCTCCTTACCGCTCAATTTCTCTTTGTCCTGTCAAGTAAACATAAAACAGAAAGAAAAAAAGAAAAAATGGCCGCCAGGAGCCATGGATCATAGTGCTGGCACTGAGCCCCAGCAATAACCCTGGTGGCAAAAAGAAAAAAAAAAACTGCCAATCGAACTGTAGGCTTTTCAGTATTGGGAGGAAATTAATATTTTTCAAGAGGCTACCATGTGTGACAGGCACTGTGCAGGCCCTACATATGCCAAATCCGAGTTGCAAAAAAATCACTATTTGCTTTTTCACTTCAAATTATAAAACAGAACTATTTAAAGCTGATAGTCACCAACTAGCACTTCATTTAAGAAATAAGCATTTTGAAAACTGGTTGTAAGATTACTTTTTACTTCTTATTTTGAAAGAATTCAATAGCTTACCTTCACCAAGAATTTTCCCAAGAGCTAGACGGTTCCTGTCAATCACAACATCTTCTAGTTTATTTTGTAGTTCTTCACTGACTCCCAAGCTGTGTACTATAAGAAACAGAGTATGTTTAAGAGTTATCAGTGTACTTTCTTTTATTTAAATATAAACTATATGTAAAGCCCTATCAGGTAGCTAAACATGTCTCATTTTGTATTATTGCCTCTCAAATGTCAGCAGTAAAATATCATGCTTAGTTAGCTACTTTTGTTAAAGTGAGTAAAATGAATCCTTCAGGACAAGATGAATTCTGGAGGGTTACAAAAGTCAAAACCACATTTCTCTTCCCATTGAGCACAAGCTGCCATCAGCAATTAGATTCACGTAGGAGACATATGCCAGTGACTTATGTAGCAAAGGTAAGCTAATAGGTTCTCTCTAGTCCTTACCAACTGTATAAAAGTTATCCATCAGAATACCTCCTCTACCCTCCCAGGCTAGCAAGGAAAGCAGAGAAACCTTGGGAAACATTACAGAACAAGCTAATGTTTGCTATGTGGTACAGGGAATCTTATCACAGCAACACAGTGCTAAAGTGAGAACATGGCAGTGAGAGTGCGAAGGGGAGAGTAACATTTTTTATAACAAGAAGTTATACAGCACTACTAAGATATGTTGTTAATAACAGGAATTAACCATAGAGGAAAATTAGTTACTAAAAATTAGTTACTAAGTTTAGTAACTATTTGGTAAATGAAGTTTGTGCCAGAGTTATATGACTAAATCTTTAGAAGAAAAAAAATGCGGTTAGAAAGACACTTTATTTATTTATTTATCTATTTTTACCAAAGCACAGATCAGCTCTGGCTTATGGTGGTGCTAGGGATTGAAACTGAGACTTTTGGTGCCTCATGCATGAAAGTCTTTTTGCATAACCATTATGCCATCTCCCTAGTCTGACACATTAGCTCTTAGAGAAAAAAAAAATTCATTTATCTGTTTTAGTATTATTGCGGGTGGTGGTGGATATCAGAACATGCTCAGCTAGGGCTGATGGCAGGGACTGAACCTTGGGCTCCAGGGGTTTCAAGTATAGAAGTCCTATGCTGGGTGGGAGTATGGATTGACCTGTCAATGCCCATGTTCAGCGGGGCAGCAATTACAGAAGCCAGACCTTCCACCTTCTGTACCCCATAATGGCCCTGGGTCCACACTCCCATGGGATTAAAGAATAGGAAAGGTATCAGGGGAGGGGATGGGATATGGAGCTCTGGTGGTGGGAATTGTACCCCCCCTTATCCTATGGTCTTGTTGGTGTTTCCATTTTATAAGTAAAAAGAAGAAGAAGAAGAAGAAGAAGAAGAAGAAGAAGAAGAAGAAGAAGGAGAAAAAGAAGAAGAAGAAGAAGAAGAAGAAGAAGAGGAAGAGGAAGAGGAAGAGGAAGAAGAAGAAGAAGAAGGAGAAAAAGAAGTCCTGTATTTAGTGCTGAGCTGTCTCCCTGATGCAAGAAATTTTTTTTTTTAACCAAATAGTTACTTAATAAAGGAATTTGGTACAAATGAAGAACTTTAATTTTTTTAATATTTATTTATTTTCCCTTTTGTTGCCCTTGTTGTTTTCTTGTTGTAGTAGTTATTATTGTTGTTGTTATTGATGTCGTTGTTGGATAGGACAGAGAGAAATGGAGAAAAGAGGGGAAGACAGAGAGGGGGAGAGAAAGATAGACATCTGCTACTGCTGGACTCCCCAAATGAAGACCTTTTAATATGCAAGAACAGGAACATCTAAAGCCAGAACTTCTAGATCAGAAAATGAACAACATTCTACATCAAATGAGTTCTTATTTCCTAACAACCTGCATGTTCCATCACACTTAGGTGTATTTTGTTGTTAGCAGTCTTTTGGATAGACATCCAGAAAGATCAATTTGATAATATTTGTACATCCTTTCTAAAGTGTTTCAGAAGTTATTTACAACATAGTTATCTGTTTACTCCTACTCTTCAAGTTTGAAGGTTCTGTTCTCTGACTCAGCAAAAGTCAAACCATAATTGTTACAAAGCATGTTGGTAAATTAGTCACTGATTGGCTGCCAGGAAAGGAGTGCTGACATTCTACCAGTTGCTTTGCTGCTTGGTTTAAATTCCTGCTGGCTAGCCATATCTTCTTTGATCACTCTGAGAGTTCCTTTTTCATAATGGGTCCTTAACCCCAGGTACTTAACCTCAAATCTGCTTCCAGATTTCTAGCAAACCTATCAACAGGGGTGTGTCCACACAATCTATGACAGTCTTACTTCCCAGTTTCTGAAGACATTTCATACATTAGATGAATACTACCCATCTTTCCTCTCTTAGGCCTTTTGTGAGAAGTATGTTAACTGATTTGCTCTTTCTTTGTTCTTAGAAGTTATAACTTTTGTGAAAAGTGAAAAGAATAAAAAGTCAACTTACAGGTGAGTTCAATAGCTCGGCGACAGAAGGATTTCTTTGCTTTGTAGTTAACGACTAATTCTGAATTCTCTTCTGCAAAAGCACTTCTGAATGAGAAAAAAAAGATACATCACAGTATAAACATAGGGTTGTTGAGACTGAGAGTGTAGCTCAGTGTAGAGTGTATGCTTTGCATGTACGAGGCCTTAGGTATGAACCCAACACACTCAAATTTAAAAATAGTAGTAAGTATAAGGTACTAAGGAAGGTGCTGATTTCACAACAAAGTTACTAAGCTGCCTTTTGTTAAAAGGGATCTTATATTAGAAAAACATTTTCCCATGGGCAAGATATGTTTTCCTTATATCTATCTCACAAAACATGCACACATGCATGCATGCTAACACATGCTGAATAAATATGTGAGAGAGAAGAGATAAATTTTTAGTGCAGACAATTCCTAAATATCCTATGTGTTCTGCGTAGATACTCTAGCCTTACAGGGCTGAAGAAGCATAATTTCTTACCATCTATGTGTGGGCAGTAAGTGTTGATCTGCTTCTAAAGACTTCAGTATGGAAATAGAAATAGAAAAATAACTACAGGAGAGAAACCTAGCAAACTACTTCAGCAAGATGATGAAAGTCAATGCCAGTGGTGACAGATTTTGTCTATCCTTGACATACTATGATGAAGATTGTACTTTAGTTTTGTAGTTTATCTCCTGAATGCAGCGCCCTAGACCGCTTAGCCATCCTGATGCCACTAGTTTATCTCCTTAATAACCCATCAGTCTAATCATGAACAAAACATAAGACAAATTCCACAGAGGGCATCCTACAAAACATCTGACTAGTGCTTATAAAAATTGTCAATTCATCAAAAACAAAGGAAAGTGTGAGAAACAGCCATGGCCAAGAGGACCCTAAGTAGACAAAACAGAACAGAAAGGGGCTAAGGCAAAACCAAAGAAATATGAATAAAGAATAGACTTCTGGGGGCTGGGTAGTGATGCATCTGGTTGAGTGCACATGTTTCAATGTGCGAGGACTGGGCTTCAAGCCCCCAATCCTCACCTGCAGGAGAAAGCTTTGCGTGCAGTAAAGCAGTGCTACAGGTGTCTCTCTAGCTCTCTACCCCCTTTTCCTATTGATTTCTGGATGTCTCTATTCAATAAATAAATACATAAATATAAAACAAAAAAGATTTTAAAAAAGAATAGACTTTAGTTGATAATAATGTGCCAGTGGTGGTTTATTTATTACAACAAGCATACTACGCTAATGCATTATGCTACCAGCAGGGGAAACTGAGTTTGGGATATAAAGAACGTCTCTATTAGTTCTGAAAATTTCTATTGATTTAAAACTGTTCTGGAGCCAGAAGACAGTTCATCTGGAAGTGTACACTCTTTAGTATGTGTGAGACCCTGGGCTTGAGTGCCAGCACCACATGGGGGCAGTATGAAAAGCACCAGGGCATCTCTATGGATGATGGAACAATACTGGAGGGTCTCTTTTTCACCCACCCCCCTTCAGCTAAATAAAAAGCGCACATACTACAAGGACTTAGGTTTAAACCCCTGGTACTCAGCTGAAAGGGGAAAGCTTCATGAGTGGTTACGTAGAGTTGGAGGTGCCTTTCTCCCTCTCTCTCTTCCCCACCCCTCTCAAATTCTTTCTGTCTATCTAATAACAAAAATATATAAAAATTTAAAAATTATTTAAAAAAAATAAAGACTTAAAAATGCTTTGGTGAAAAAAATGCTTTGGTGAGTCTCCCTCTAGCATTTTTAAAATTTTTATTTTTGACCTGAGCACTGTTCAGTTCTGGTTTATGGTGGTGTGGGGGACTGAACCTGTAACTTTGGAGCCTCTTTGGAGGCATGAGAGTCTCTTTGCAAAACCACTATGCTATCTACCTCCTCATTATTTTTTCTATATATGTATGTCTTTTTGATAGTGAAGAGTGAAATACTAATTAACTTCTATATTCTAATTAATAACTGATTATTAATAATAGGTATAAAATATTTAATAATTTACTCTGCCTTCATTATTTTAATTATAACTTTGTTTTTTTAAAGGAGCTTGAATTTGATTTATTTTTATAATTTTTTAATTATCTTTACTTATTGGATAGAGGCAGCCAGAAATTGAGAGGAGGAGGGAAGCTAGAGAGGGAGAGAGACAGACACCTGCAGTCCTGCTTCACCACTCACAAAGCTTTCCACCTGCAGATGGGGACTGGGGGCTCGAACCCAGGTCCTTATGCACTGTAGCATGTGTGCTCAACCAGGTGCATCACCACTTGGTCCCACAACATTTTGCTTTTATAGTCAAACTAAAATTTCATTTAACAACAACTAAGTCTGAGCAGTGAAGGTCCACTGGTACTCTGGATAAGTGAGCTATTTCCATGACACCAGGTCTAGTGTCATGGCTGGCTGCCTCTGTTGGCATTGATCCTGACCAAGGAAGCTGCCTGCCCTTAGTGTGCAGAAGAGATGGGCATGGTGTGAGGAAATTAGTCCGTAGAGCAATCTCAGGGACACCACTGGGCAAAACATTTTTTAAGTGGGGCACTTACCCAAATCTTGTCTCCTGCAACCTTTTTTTGATGGCCAGAGAAACATATAAAACCGATCCCAAAAGGATTAGTCCACAGAAGCCACCAAGGAGGATGAGCACAGGGTCTGTGCTACCAGGTGCCGGGGTTGACGAAGGGGCAAAATCCACCCCACCTGAGAAAACACCAACAGAATCAGTTGAAAACATCTCTTTGGAGTCCAAAGTATGGAAGAAATATTGACTTGGAGTAGGAATAGAGGGCTTAAAAGCTAAATATCCTTTCATATTTTCTGATGTGTAGGCATTCCTCAGCTGGGTGTCACAAGTTGTGACAGTGATTTAATTATTAATCAGAAACTGTCAATTATGGTGGCCAGGCGGTAGTGCACCTAGTTAAGAACACATGTTACCTCAGCTGGGGCCCTAATAGGGGCGTCCTGAGATTCTGAAACAGACATGATGGGCCTAGACCTTGAATAAATCCCTCTCTCCATTGTTACCGGTTATTTCTATCAAGAACAACACAATAGACCCCTTTGTGGGCCCCCATAGGACCTTGCTCTCAACATGGATCAACAATGGTAGAGAATGTTCCATCCTCCGAAGGGAGGCTGGACAACATACTCTATGCTACACCTGAGGAAGATGGGTCCTGATATTGGGGCAGCTTGGAATGTTCCTACTCATTACCACAGAATGTGAGCTCAGATCTACAGGGATGCAGAGATCACATAGGCTCCTAAGCTGAATATGGGCCCCAGACCACATCAAATCAATGGGGTCTACAGCTTTTACAGCTAACAATATTTATACCCCTGCCCCATATTTACTCTCTTTCCTGATCCAGCTTTCTGGTCCTTTTTCCAGCCATGACATCATCTCCCCAGACAATAACTTGGATCCACCTGCATATCAGGTTTCAGGCTCGGGGAAAAAAGAAAAAGAAAAAGAAGAAAAAAAACCCCCCAAAAACTAGTATAGCCACAGGCCCTTTGGAATATAACTAAAATATGCCTACTAGCTATCTACAAAATGAAGGACTCCCCCAACTCTTCATCTGCACTATTCCAGCCTTTAGGTCCATGGTTGGTCAACAATTTGTTTGGCTTTGTATGCTAACTCTCTTTTCAACCATCAGGTTCCAGATGCCAGCAAGATGCTGACCAGACTTCCCTGGACAGACAACCCCACCAATGTGTCCTAGATCTCGGCTTTTCCAGAACCCTTCCCCACTAGGGAAAGAGAGAGACAGGCTGGGTGTATGGATCGATCTGTCAACACCCATGTTCATCGGGGAAGCAATTACAGAAGCCAGACCTTCCACCTTCTGCATCCCACAATGACCTTGGGTCCATACTCCCAGAGGGTTAAAGAATAGGAAAGCTGTTCGAGCCCCCGGCTCCCCACCTGCAGGGGAGTCACTTCATAGGCGGTGAAGCAGGTCTGCAGGTGTCTGCCTTTCTCTCCCCTCTCTGTCTTCCCCTCCTTCCTCCATTTCTTTCTGTCTTATCCAACAATGATGACATCAATAACAACAACAATAACTGCAACAATAAAAAACAGGGACAACAAAAGGGAAAATAAATAAATGAATATAAAAAAAAGAATAGGAAAGCTATCAGGGGAGGGGATGGGATAGAGTTTGAGTGGAGGGAATTGTGTGGGGTTGTATCCCTCAAATCCTATGGTTTAGTCAATGTTTCCTTTTTATAAATAAAAAATTAAAAAAAAAGAACATATGTTACCATTTGCAAGGAGCTTGGTCCAAGCCCCTGCTCTCCACCTGCAGGGAGGAAGCTTCACAAGTGGTAAAGCAAGTACTGCAGGTGTCTCTCTGTCTCTCTCCCTCTATCTCTAGCACTCTTCTCAATTTCTCTCCATCCTATCAAATAAAGTGTGGAAAATGGATACTGGAAGTGATGGGTTTGTGTGCAGGCATCAAGCCCCAGTAATAACCTTGGTGACAATGAAAGAGAGAGAGAGAGGCTATCAATTACAAATGTAGACGGTACTGAAAGAAAAAAACAGCAAAAACTAACCTTTATCTGGTACACTGTAACTTGCAACACTAGAAACCATTTTGAGAATTAAATGAGGGGGCCAGGTGGTGTCACCTGGTTAAGCGCACACATGACAGTGTGCAAAGTCCTAGGTTCAAGCCTTTGGTCCCCAACTGCAGGGGCAAAGCTTCATGAGTGGTGAAGCAGGTCTGTAGGTGTCTCGCTGTCTCTCTCCCTCCCTGATTCTCCCTCCCCTCTCAATTTCTCTCTGTCTCTATTCAATAATATTTAAAAAATTAATTAAATTAAAAATTAAAAATATTTTTAGTATTGCACCAAACTAAAAGACTCTGGGGTGGGTGGATGGGGGAGAGTACAGATCCTGGAAAAGGATGACAGAGATCTAGTGGAGATTGTATTGTTATGTGGAAAGCTGAGTAATGCTATGCATGTACAAACTATTATATTTACTGTCGACTGTAAAACATTAATCCCCCAATAAAGAAATTAAAAATAAATTTTTTAAAATACCTTAAAAAAACCTTAAAAAATTGGGGGTCGGGCGGTGGCACAGAGGCTTAAGCACAATGGTGTGAAGTGATAGGACTGGCAAAAGGATCCTGGTTCAAGCCCCCCGACTCCCCACCTGCAGGGGGGTTGCTTTATAAGCTGTGAAGCAGGTCTGAAGGTGTCTATCTTTCTCTCCACCTCTCTGTCTTCCTTTCCTCTCTCTATTTCTTTCTGTCCTATCCAATGGCAACGACATCAATAATAACAATGGTAATAACCACAGCAATGATTAAATAACAAGGGCAATAAAAGGAAAAAAGTAGCCTCCAGGAGCAGTGGATTTGTGGTGCAGGCACTGAGTCCCACTGATAACCCTGGAGGCAAAAAAAAAAAAAAATCAAGAATAGCTTGTGGGCCAGGAGATGGGTCTCCCTGTAGTGTACACACAGGCTCAAGGACCTGGGTTCAAGTCTCTGGCACCACATGGGAGCACCATACAAAGGGACATTTGCATAATCAATAGAGCAGTACTGTGGTATCCTTTCTCTATCCCCCACTCTCACTTTCTATTTGGGAAAATAAAAAAGAACCTGCTGGGAATGGTAGAACCACATAGACATGAAAGTCTAGCAAAACCCTGGCTGCAAACAAACAAACAAATTATAGTTGGAACAGTGCTTGCCTTCTGGTCATATAACTTACAATACAGAGGGAAGATATTGCCTGTATCCAGGTGAATCATAATATTCATAATATTAACCAAAACACTGCTAAGTTCAGGCTTAAGGTGGTGTTGGAGATTGAACTTGGTTTTAGAGTTTCAGGCATGAAAGTTATCTGCATAACTATTATGCTTTTTCTCCAGCCCTAGATTTATTCATGCCACTAGGGTTATTATTAGGGTTCTGCATCTATATAATTTCTCCAGTTCCTGGCAGATTATTATCTTTCTTTCTTTTATTTATTTTTTTTTGCCTCCCGGGTTATTGCTGGGGTTCCATGCCTACACCATCAATCCACTGCTCCTGGAGGCTATTTTTTCCCTTTTTGTGCCCTTGTTATCGATTGCTGTTATCATTATTGTTGTTATTGTTGTTGGATAGAACAGAGAAATCAAGAGAGGAGGGGAAGACAGAGAGGGGGAGAGAAAGATAGACACCTGCAGACCTGTGAAGTGACACCTGTGAAGTGCTTGTGAAGAGACCCCCTGTAGGTGGGGAACCAGGGCCCAAACCGGGTTCCTTGCACTTCACGCCATGTGCGCTTAACCCACTGTGCCACTGCCCAGCCATGCAACTATTTTTTTTCTATAACCATGCACGTTCAATTCAGATTTCACTTCCAACACCCACTCCACCCACTCTTCTTTGTTGTACTTTCATCTTTGTGTACGAATCCCCCCATTTTTAAAAAAAAATATTATTGGATAGAGACAGAGAGAGATTGAGTGGGGGAGTTAAAGAAAGGGTAAGAGCAGAGAGACACCTGTAGTACTGCTTCAGCACCCATAAAGGTTCCCCCCTGCAGGTGGGGCCCAGGGGCTTCAACCAGGGCCCTTGTGCATTATAATATGTGCGTTTAGTCAAGTACACCACCAACTTTCAGTGTACACCAATCCCCTTTCAGTGATCAATCTTTGTAAAAGGTGACATCAAGCTGTGGGAAAGTGGCTACATCCTTTGTTAGATGAGCATGAATTGACAGACTTTGATAGATGTGGCAAGACTGGCTATAATAACAGTCTTTATGTTACTTATGCAGTGATTTACAGAGACAGTGGCAGAGCTTACACTTTATGGTGAATATGTTGCAGTTGTTTTATTATTGTAGTTGTTGTTGTTACTGATGTCATTGTTGTTGGATAGGACAGAGAGAAATGGAGAGAGGAGGGGAAGACAGAGAGGGGGAGAGAAAGATAGACACCTGCAGACCTGCTTCACCGCTTGTGAAGTGACTCCCTTGCAGGTGGGGAGCCGGGAGCTCGAACCGGGATCCTTATATTGGTCCTTGTGCTTTGCACCACGTGAGTTGAATCTGCTGCGCTACCACCCGACTCCCCTAAATAAAATTTAAAACAAATAGGACTAGCGAGATAGCTTATTAGTTAGGCAAGTGTCTTCCCATGTATATGGTCCAGGTTCAAGCCCCAGCGCTATGTGGGAGTGCCATGGTAGCACTGAGGGAAGCTCTGGTGCAGTGGTGTCTTTCCCTTTCCCCGCTGTCTATCTGAATGAAAAATCTGCCAGGGAGCAGTGAAATCGCACATGTGTGAGGCCTCAGCTCTAGTAAAGCAGCTTGTAGGAGGCTAGAGTTAGAACAAAGGTGGCTCCTGTGGTTTGTGGAAGCAAGTATAGTGACTGGGCTACTGTGGGTTCCACAGTGGCACTTTGCCAAACCATACTCCCCCAGGCAAAAGCAAACACACAGGCCTGCTCAGCCAGCTCAGTCAGCCCAGGACAGCCTGAGGAAGGCTTCTATGAGAAACATTTCATATCATGCACTAATCAATCCTGAAGTATATTTCTCTAGACTTGAGTGAGCAACAGCAGCAAACAACACGGCTTCAAACAAAATAAGCACTAGCCAACAGGGACTGGCAGGTGTCTAACCCAGTGGAGCAGATGTTACCATCTTCAAGAAGCTGGTTCAAGGTCCAGGCAACCACAGGAGAGTGCCTATAGTGGGGAAGCTTCACTAATGATACAGCAATGCTGCAGTGTCTCCCCTGCTCTCCCTCTTTTTAAAAAAAAGATATACTTTATTTTATTTCTACCACCAGTATGGGTGAGGCTCAGTGCCTTAATGGATCCAGCATTCTGAACGGTCCTTTTTCCTCTTTCTTCCTAACTGACAGAGTGTGAAAGAGACACCTGCAGCACTGTTGTGCTGTGCTACCTGTGAAGCTTCCCCCTGCAGGTGGAGACAGAGCTCTTGAACCTGGCTCCATGAAAATGGTAAAATGGACACTCTACTGGGCGGGTGAGCCACCCTCTCTGTCTCTTGCCCTCTATCTATAGAACAGGAAAAAAAAAAAAAAAAAAGAAAGAAAGAAAAACAAAAGAGGCCATCAAAGATGATGGAGACATGTAGGTACCGAGCCCCAGCAATAACTCTGTTGTCAAATAAAAATAAAAGGTGTAAAAGGTGGCGGAGAAACATTGTGTTTATGAAAAAACAAAAACAAAAACAAAAACTACTAGGTTCCAAAGTCCCAGATTCAACCCCAACCCTTCCTTCCTCTCATCACTATAAGGCAGAGCTGAGCAATTGCTCTGCTTAAAACAAATAGATAAATAAACAAAACACTATCAAATAAACAGACAAGATCACTTATAGAGAGCTCAGGTCCAGTCATATTACTTATCCAAAATTCAGTTATATATATGTATATGTATATATATATATATATATATATATATATATATATATTACAGTTAAATTCAATGGGCTTAGTCAAACTCAGCATTTGGAAAGCACTACCCTTCCTTACAAGTTATTACTATCAGTAGTAACATTAGTGGGAGGGTTCTTGGGTATCAGTAATGTGTTATCATATCATTCATCCTCATCACTGCAAAAGTCCCTATTGATCTCTATTTTTCATTCTTAAATCAGTCATTTCACCCCACAGGTAACTCTTCTGTAATCCGCGAACCACCTGTACTGTCCTGAAAAAGAAGCCACTCTTACCATTTGCAGGGATGAATATGTTCACGGGGTCACTAAAAGGCCCAACTCCACCTTTTGTGACGGCTGCGATCCTCACAGTGCACGTGGCATTGTGCACTTGGATAGAAATCTGAGCTCCGCTGGCATTCTGGTCAACTTCTTCAGAGAGCTCTTTCTGGGAACAGAGAAGAAATGAAATGAAATATGAACCCTAGGGGCACATCGACTACCTGCCCACAGCTCCTTCTGAGAGAAGGTGTCCCACCTACATCTCAGGGGGCAGTAACCCTTCCTCATCGGTCTGGGGCAGTGGAATCAAAATGAGGGCAAAGACCCAGGATAAGCTATCAGCAATCACTGTGGAACTTGGTCAAGTAGGGCGGGGCAGGGAGGACACTTAGAGTGGTTAGTGAAGAAACCTCTGGAAGGGAGGGGACATGTAGCAGATGCATTTAGATGGCAAGAACAAGACTGGTTCCTGCCCTCAGGAACACCATATACTAAGGCCAACAACTATACTCTACTGACAGCGCTGACCTGCCAGCTTCCTTTGAACCTGTACCAGTGGTTTCTGTTAGAACTTGCCTAAACACCAAGTCGCAGATGCTACTGTGATGCCGACCTGACTTCCCCGGCCAGATAACCTCACCAATATACCCTGGAACTTCACTTCTCTGGAGCCCCGCCCCACTAGGGAAAGAGAGAATAGGCTGGGAGTATGGATCAACCTGCCAACGCCCATGTCCAGCGGAGAAGAGAAGCGATAACAAAAGCCAGACCTTCCACCTTCTGCACCCCATAGTAATCCTGGGTCCATACTCGCAGAGAGATAAAGAATAGGGAAGCTTCCAATGGAGGGGAAGGGATACAGAACTCTGGTGGTGAGAACTGTGGGGAATTGTACCCCTCTTAGCTTATGGTCTTATTGATATTACTTTATTTATTCATTTATTTTTGCCTCCAGGGTTATTGTTGGGGCTAGGTACCTGCACCACAAACCCACTGCTCCTGGAGACCATTTTCCCCCCCCTTTTTTTTTAAATCATTGTTGTGGTTACTATTATTGTTGTTGTTGTTGTTACTGTCGTTGGATAGGACAGAGAGAAATCGAGAGAGAAGGGGAGACAGAGAGGGGGAGAGAAAGATAGACACCTGAAGACCTGCTTCACTGCCTGTGAAGCGACTCCCTTGCAGGTGGAAGACGGGGGCTCTAATCGGAATCCTTAAGCCGGATATTTTTTATTTTATAAATAAATTATTTAGGAAATTGAAAAAAAAAGAACTTTGTCTAAAATCTATATGTAGAAGGGTGTTGACACACTTTTTTCCCCTTCTGATGTGACATAGGCTCAACTAAAATAAAATCGATCTCATCTCTATTTTATTTTCAAGTCATTGCCAAGGAATGTAAGTCTTTAAAACATAGGGGCACCTAGACAGCTATTATAAAATGAAAAGAAGTTGGGAGTTGGGTGGTAGTATTATCTCTCCCCCACCCTCATTTATCTCTTGGTCAAGAGTGAGTGACTAAGCTAAGAAGTCTAATTATAGTTTAAAAGTCCTCAGGTTCCCATAGCCTACAGAGAAGAAAAAGAACAAACGAGGCTTTAATAGCCACTGAGCTCCAACTCAGAGATTGAAATAATATTGAAACAACTGCTAATTTCCACAACTGTGAACTCTTTAAGTACCTTACTTAGACACAAGTCACTCCAAGCAAGAGTGATCAGTAATTTGAAAAGTACTGACAGAAGGACCTCATAACATACTATATAGAATGTTTAAACCAACAAGAAGAAATATTGAAGAAATGAACCAGGACAAAGGTATGGCTATAAGCCCACCAAAAGTTGAAGCACAGAATAATGAGGTCAACATCCAAATGCTAGTTAAGGAAATAGTCACAGGAGTGAGTAAAAGAGTTTGAAAGAATTGTCATCAGAAATGCAGAAACAACAAATGAGACTCTGGAAGAAAACACTAATTATCTTAAGGTTATTAGAGAGCTGAAAGCTGAAATAGCTGAGCTAAGAACACAACAAGCTGAACAAGCTAAAACAATATTGGAACAAAGTAACAAAATAGATGAGCTACAGAAAACAGTAGAGGGGAGAGAGAATAGAATAAAAGAGGCTGAAGACAGAATTAGCAAGATTGAGAATGAAATAGAGAAAACTAAAAAAGAAGTAAGAGATCTCAAAAAGAGATTAAGAGATACTGAAAACAACAACAGACACATATGGGATGACTTCAAAATAAATAATATGCGCATTATTGGCTTACCAGAGGAAAAAAGAGAGGGAGGGAAGAAAGCATTCTACAGGACATAATAGCTGAGAACAGTTCTCTAGTCTAGACATCATAAAAGACATAAATGTTCAAGAAGCCCAGAGGGTCCCAAACAGAATTAACCCAGACTTAAAGACACTAAGACACATCATATTTAGAATGAAAAGGAATAAGGATAAAGAAAGGATCCTGAAGGTTGCAAGAGAAAAACAGAGTCACCTACAGAGGAAAACCCATAAGATTAGCAGCAGACTTCTCCACACAAACACTACAGGTCAGAAAAGAATGGCAAGATATCTATCGAGTGCTCAATGAGAAAGACTTTCAACCAAGACTACTGTATCCTACCTGCTAGACTGTCATTCAGACTCAATGGAGGCATAAAAACCTTCTCAGACAAGCAGCAGTTGAAAGAATCAACTATCACCAATCCTTCCCTGAAAGAAGTTCTGAAAGGTCTCCTATAAACAGTCAGACCACCATAAATAAGGCCTATATCAGAACACTCTAAAAATCTACAATAATGGTGTCAAAATATTTTCAATCTATGATATCAATAAATATCAATGGCCTGCTGGTGGGAATGTCAATTGGTCCAACCCCTGTAGAGAGCAGTCTGGAGAACTTTCAGAAGGCTAGAAGTGTACCTACCCTATGATCCTGCAATTCCTTTCCTGGGGATATATCCTAAGGAACCAAACACGCCCATCCAAAAAGGTACATACCTATGCTCATAGCAGCATAATTTGTAATAGCCAAAACCTGGAATCAACCCAGGTGTCCAACAACAGATGAGTGACTCAGCAAGTTGTGGTATATATACACAATGGAATACTTCTGCTATTAAAAATAGTGATTTCACTGTTTTCAGCCCATCTTGGATGGAGCTTGAAGAAATCATATTACGTGAAATAAGTCAGAAACAGAAGGATGAATATGGGATGATCTCACTCTCAGGCAGAAGTTGAAAAACAAGATCAGAAGAGAAAACACAAGTAGAACCTGGGCTGGAATTGGTGCATTGCACCAAAGTAAAAGTCTTTCCCTCTCTTGCTCTGCCTCTCTCATCTTATATGAAGAAAGCCAGCCCAGAGTGATGAGACCTCTGTGAGTAGGGAAAAAAAAGGTGTGTGTGTGGGGGGGGCGTGGGTGTTCATTCCATAGTGAGGGGAGGAAATTTTACTGTTGATGGTGAATATAAAGGAGCATGTATAGATGTTGATTAATAATGTTGCATACAATTATTACAAAATAATATCACTTAAATTAAAACATAATACCATAGAGGAAAAATGAATTTAAAAATATGCAGAACTGTTTATATAATACTTTGTTCTTAGTTTCCAAACTCTGTTGATAATGATGTTCTTTGGCATTGAAAATTTTGGATTTGGAGTTGGCTTTTCAACTGGGAACAGAAAAGGGTGTGAGAGGCTGAAATGAAGTCAGAGAACCATGTCTTTATCTCTGAATTTTAGAGATTTGATTTCACAGAGAGAAAAAGAGAAAAGCTGCCTTGTGGAGCATCGATATTGGATCACCAATAAACAGCAGAGATCCAGTTTAGGTGATAACTTTATTCCCTGGCCTCTCAGTTGCATGCTGCTCATTTCTAACAATTATGTAGGTTGGAATCAGCTCAGCCCTTAAAAAGAGGCCAGTCCCATTGTTAGTGACCAGTGGGGGAGTCTCTGGATCATCTACCCAGAAACTGTTTTGAACCTATACAGGTAGTGACCATCAGGAACCAGAAATGCCCTTATGGTCTCAATATTTTATTTTACTTTTCCCTACTCTATTGGATTCTTTCAAAGAAATTTTCCACAGATAATTACATAGACAAATTCATAATCACCATTTTTAAATATAGTCATACAGGTATCCATATATAAATATTTTAGAAACATCATTTTATTTATGCACTCTCTTTGATTATAGTTTAGTTGGTCATTCTCTTTCTTTTTTCCTTTGCATTTTCATTCTGTTAAATTTATTTTTTTAAGCATTCTTCTTCTTCTTTTTTTTAATCTTTATTTGCTTATTGGAGAGAGCTAGAAATCGAGAATGGGTACAGAAATCTTCTAAAACTTCACTTTGGGAGTCGGATGGTATCACAGCGGCTTAAGCACAGGTGGCGCAAAGCACAAGGACCCGTGTAAGGATTCCAGTTCCAGCCCCCAGCTCCCCACCTATAGGAGAGTCGCTTCACAAGTGGTAAAGCAGGTCTGCAGGTATCTATCTTTCTCTCCTCCTCTCTGTCTTCCCCTCCTCTCTCCATTTCTCTCTGTCCTAACAACGATGACATCAATAACAACAACAATAAAACAACAAGGGCAACAAAAGGGAATAAATAAATAAATATTAAAAAAAAAAAAAAACACTTCACTTTGGGCACAGCTTTCAGGCTCCTCCCGGAGCTGGCTTTTCTTCAGTGTTCCTATTTGTTCTAGTTATGGCTCATGTGTTTGAAGTTTTGCTGCATCATACACTATTATCCAAAGTAAGTGAGCCAAGACTTTTGTCACAAGACTGTCATAATGCAGAGTATAGCATGAACACAACGCAAATGACCTTTCTCACTGGGATGAACCAGCATCTCTAAGGAGGTAATGACTGAAAAGGTCACAGCCCTGACTATAGTGGTATTGTTCTCACTGCACAGGGGACTGTTTTGAACAAAAGGCAACAAGAATGCACAGCACAGCTGTGTGTCAAAAATGGCATTTTGAGTATTAAGCTTTCTGGCTGGGCCAGTCATAAGACCTTCATTAATATTACCCTTCAACATGCCTCAATGCAAGAGGTCCGCTATAGAGAAGTAATTTCAACTGTATCAAAAGAAGTGGGAAGAGTGACTTGTAGTTTTTTAAAATATTTATTTATTTATTTATTCCCTTTTGTTGCCCTTATTGTTTTTTATTGTTGTAGTTAGTATTGTTGTTGTTATTGATGTTGTCATTATTGGATAGGACAGAGAGAAATGGAGAGAGGAGGGGAAGACAGACAGGGGGAGAGAAAGACAGACACCTGCAGACCTGCTTCACCATTTGTGAAGCGACTCCCCTGTAGGTGGGGAGCCGGGGGCTCGAACCTGGATCCTTGTGCTGTTCCTTGCGCTTTACGCCATGTGCGCTTATCCCACAGCACTACCGCCCAGCTCCCGACTTATAGTTTTTAAACAAACCCATTTTCAGCGACTCATGTCGCCCACTAGGAGAGATAAAATCTTACTGAATTGGAGCACAATCGTTGAATTGCAAGGATTTGCATTAATCGTTTAGCAATGGTGCTAAAAAAAAGAGCTTTTTGCATCTGGGAGATGGCACAGTGGGTAGAGTACTGAATCTATAAGCATGAGGTCTCCAGTTTGATCCCTGGCAGAACATAAGCCAGAGTGATTCCCTGGTTCTCTCTCCCCCCTTTCTCTATCATAAACAAATATGTTTTTAGAGAACAGGAAAGAAAAAGGTTTTCTCTAAGAGAGGCATTTCATTTCCTTGACTTAGTCAGTGTCTCCATGCAGTTGGTCCATATACCTTGAAAATATGTCTTAGGACAAAAGACCAAAAAGCGACAGGTGGCTTTTCTCATCGCGGTAGCTATAACTCCTGGCAGTGTTTTGACCGCTAGAGACCACAGCCTCTGGTATTTACTCTGAGGCAGAACAAGCATGAAATTCTATTCCACCTTACCTTTCCTATCAACTACTGCTTTTAACATCCAACTTTGTGGTGGAAAGCTGAGGCAGGAGTGGAAAAAGAATAAATCCCAATTATCCTCTAAAAAAAAGTAATTTTGGTAAAACTGGATGATGTGAGGCTGAAAATGATTGAAGCAAAACTTGTACTGTCGTAAGTGGATGCAGCTGTTCACTCTATAACTTTCTTGTCAAGTAATTGCATTATTTTCACATTACACCTTGTACAAATGCCACACAGATGCCAAACTTCCATCTATTACCAGAGTTAGACAGATCAGGAATGTGAAAACACGCAAGAAGCATGCATTCCATGATGGCACTAAAGATGATGATGAAACCAGATGATGAAACCAGTGGATCTGCCCTTGTAATGGCTACTGTGTCAAAAGCAAAGCCAGCAGCCCGTCTTCTTTCCCAAATAAAAGGGGATCTTTTGGAAGCTGTCCACCAGTCACACTCAGGCATCATTATCCAGTTGTTTCCCTTATTTTTGCTTTGGGTCACATGTTCCCATCACAGTAAGAGTTTTTTTGCCTTCAGGGTTATTGCTGGGGCTCAGTGCCTGCCCCATGAATCCACTGCTCCTGGAAGCCATTTTTTCCCCTTTTGTTACCCTGTTGTTGTAGCCTTGTTGTGGTTATTATTGTTGCTGTTGATGTCATTCGTTGTTGGATAGGACAGAGAGAAATGGAGAGAGGAGGGGAAGATAGAGAAGGGGGGAGAAAGATAGACACCTACAGACCTGCCTCACTACCTGTGAATCAACTCCTCTACAGGTAGGGAGCTGGGGCTCGAACTGGGATCCTTACGCCTGTCCTTGTGCTTTGTGCCACGTGCACTTAACCCACTGCGCTACCACCAGACTTCCCACAGTAAGAGTCTTAAGAGCTCACAGCCCTCAAACTTGAATATCCTGTGGGCTTGACTGGCGCCATGGTTAACATATTACCACTGAAAGGCATTGTGGGGACTTAGGGAAGCAGTCACTACTTCACACAGAGACCTCCCCTCTGCTCTTTTTTAAAAATGAAGTTAGTATTTAAACTAGAGAGTTCTTATTGAGTTACAGAGGATCTGTCCAGTCCTCCATAATAAGGCAGGGGCTGTCTGACATTCTGACACATCAGTGCACTCCCAAGTTTTAAATTATATATATATATATATATATATATATATATATATATGTTTTTCAATAAACAGTTACTGACTATCATGATTATTAATTTCACGTGTCCTTGGTTAGGTTGTAGTATCTAGATATTTGGTCAAACACTAGATAATCACTAGGTGAGGCTATAAAGGTTTTGTTTTGTTTTAGATGAGAATGATATTTTGATCAGTAGACTTTGAATAAAGCAGATTACTCTCCACATCACAAATAAGCATCATCTAATCATTAGCTGACATCTTTAAGAGAAAAATGGCTGAAGTTGCCTGAGCAGAGTTGTATTATCAGTTCTTTCCTGGCTTTTCAGCCTGCTGCCCCTCCATGAAGATCAAACCCACGGGCCATTTTTTTCTCTCTCTCTCTTTCTTTCTTTCTTTCTTTCTTTCTTTCTTTCTTTCTTTCTTTTCTTCCTTCCTCCCTCCCTCCCTCCCTTCCTTTCTTTCTTTTTAGATCTCTCTTTTTTAAATTAGTGATTTAATATTGATTTACAAAATTACATGCCAACAGGGGTATAATTCCACACCCTTCCCATTACCAGAGTTCTGAATCCCCAGTCCCTCCATTGCAAACTACTGAAGTTCTCCCAAGATTGCAGAAGTGGCTTAACTATCATCTCTGTAACTATCTATCTACATTTGTACATAATTGCCCCCTTCTTCTTCCCGGTCCGGTCCTCTCTTCCCCTACAGCCACTCATGATCCTATTACTACATCCAAATGTTCCTCCCTTTTCCCTCCTCTCTCTCTTTGGGTCCTGATAGAGCTGGAATTCAGAGCCCTCTTATCCTTTTCCTCCTATCACTTCTCCCCCACTGGTAGTATGGACTAAAATTGTTTTGGGGGTATAAAAGGTAGTTCTGGCTTCTGTAATTTTCTTTGATATTATCTTTATTTATTTGATAGAGACAGCCAGAAATCAAGAGGAAGGGGGTGATAGGAAGAAAGATAGAGTGCTTCACCACTTGCAAAGCTTTCCCCCTGCAGGTGGGGACTGGGGGATTGAACCCGGGTCCTCACACATTGCAAATGTGCACTCAACCAGGTGCATCACCACTCGGCCCTTCCAATTTCTTTTCTTTTTTTTTTGCCTCCAAGGTTATTGCTGGGGCTCAGTGCCTGCACCATAAATCCACTGCTCTTGTAGGCCATTTCCCCCCTTTTGTTGCCCTTGTTGTAGTTATTATTGTTGTTGCTGATGTCGTTCGTTGTTGGATAGTACAGAGAGAAATGGAGAGAGGAGTGGAAGACAGAGAGGAGGAGAGAAAGATAGAGACCTGCAGACCTGCTTCACCACTTGTGAAGCGACTTCCCTGCAGGTGGGGAGCTGGGGGCTCGAACTGGGATCCTTATGCTGGTCCTTGCGCTTTGCGCCACGTGCACTCAACCCACTGCACTACTGCCTGACCCCTATCCCTCCGATTTCTTAAAATAAGTCTCTCTTTTTATCTTTCCCTCAGGTGTCTCTTGACTGTTTTTGTCTGGAGAATCCTAATGTAACAAGGTAAGTAACATGGTGAGTAACTGATCTTTTGGATCCTACAACGTAACACCCAGTCTTCTAGCATAGCACTCCATTTTCCTTGGGAACTTCCTTACTTGAGCCCAAGTCTCCAGCCATCTTGGGGGCAATGAAGTATCACTAACCTAGGAATATAGTGTATGCTGAGCACTAACTGGGAAAGGCAGAGGCAAGTCTGGATGGTATCAAGTATGTACCTATATCCAGCTGGTCTGAAACACTGGAGTTTCAGTTATGGAACTGAAACTTATTATGGAATTCTTGCATGCACACACACATACACACACACACACACACACACACACACACACACACACACACACACATTTTATTGCCACCAGGGTTATTGCTGGGGTTCAATGCCTATAATATGAATTCACCTCTTCCAGTGGCCAATACTTTTTCTTTTTTAAAAAAGCATATCAAACATTTCATAGGATAGAGAGAAATTGAGGGAGGGGGTAGAGAAGGAGAGAGAAAAAGAGACATCTGTCACTTTGCCTCACCACTCATGAAGTTTCCCCCTGAAGATGGGGACCAGAAGCTTGAACTCAGGTCCTCATGTATGGTTAACACGTACACTCAACTAGATATGCCACCGCTCAGCCCCTGTATGAATCTATTTTTGCCTATGTTGTTTGTATGTGGTTAGGAAAGCATAACTTGGTGATGGCAGAACCAGGTGCCACTCACTGGCCTGGCTTCAGACATATAGGTCTAACCAGAAAATCCCAGAAGATAGTTCACAATCTCTTGTTTCTACATGGACTAGGCATAGTAAGAAGTAAGAAGAACTAGTCAACTCCTTTCTCAGGTATATAGGTCTCTAAGAAAGAGAAAAATGAAACAAACATATCTAAGGGAATATACGAGGCATTTTCATCTGTATAAATATATTCTTTAGCCAGAAGCCACTTTTTCCCAAAATAATCAAGTAGTTAATCTGACAGGAACACAGGCCTTAGGAAGGAAATGATTTGTGCAAAGGCTGTTTCCCACAGGGGAATTATGTTCTAGAGGCAGGTAACCAACCCCTAACTCTTCTTATTAGCACACAGTCTCATGTGTGCACTTAGGTTAGATGACACACTATAGACCCACACCATCATTGAACCTAAATATATATGCGTGTGTGTGTGTGTGTGCGTGCGTGTGTGCGTGTGTGGTGTGTGTGTGTGTGTGTGTGTGAAAGGGATTAGGGAGCATTCTAAATTAGATAGTCTTTCCATATAAGTTTAAGAAATATAAAAACCTCCTTAGCCATTCATCTAAGGAAGGTGTGGTACATATACACAACGGAGCACTATGCAGCTGTCAAAAATGAATGAGGTCATCTCCCTTGCAATAGCATGATCATAACTCAAAGCCATCATGTTGAGTGAGACAAGCTAGAAAGATAAAGGCCAATGATCTCACTTATAGGTGGAACTTAAGAACAAAGAATAATAAGGGAAAAACATAAGGTTAAACTTAGACTAGGAGTGGCATATTGCAACAAAGCAAAGGACTCTGGGGAAGGAGGGAAAGGGACAGGATGAAGGGATATTGGGGTCTTGTTGTATCCCCTAGACACCAGTCAAGGGGAGAGGAGAGGCTGTGACTATGTGTTAGAGAGATTATGCTGTAAACCATTAACTGCCCCCCCCCAATTTAAAAAGAGAGAGAGAAAAATCTAAAAACCCTAAACTATTTTGCTTTGAAGGGCTATTTTGTCTATTTTGTCTATGACTATATAAGAAAGAGCTAGACAAAAATGCTTAGTTCAGCACTGATTTCTAGCAATGATGCTCTAAGAGGCTTAGGCAGAGGCACAAAGCTTGTCTTTAGAGTTAAAGGTGATCTTTATGACATCCTGGATCTCTTTTCACAGTGTGTCCCTCCCTGCAAATGCTACTACAGAAGTGGCAGAGGGATGGTTCCAGCCCATGACCTCCTATACATTCAGTGAACAAGAAGAGCTTTCTAGAGAGTGGCAGGGTGATCTGGCCGTCAGTCATAAGTTTGGACGGAAAGAAGGAAGATTTCTAGGCTACTAATCTCTATAAACTCTATTTTCTGACTTGTAAAAAAAAAAGTAGTTAAATAATCCATCTTTATAACATATCATTCTCTTTTTAAAATATTTTATTTATTTATTTATTCCCTTTTGTTGCCCTTATTGTTTTATTGTTGTAGTTATTATTGTTGTTGTTATTGATGTTGTTGATGGATAGGACAGAGAGAAATGGAGAGAGGAGGGGAAGACAGAGAGAAGGAGAGAAAGACAGACACCTGCAGACCTGCTTCACCTCTTGTGAAGCGACTCCTCTGCAGGTGGGGAGCCACGGGCTCGAACCGATATCCTTACGCCAGTCCTTGCGTTTTGTGCTACCTGCGCTTAACCCGCTGTTATGTTCCATCGCTGGGGAGCCAGAGACGACCCGAACTGCCCCTGCGGCTACAGACAGACTATGACCCACATAGTCAACGACTGCCACCTCTCCAGATTCAAAGGAGGTCTCGAAACTTTACATCAGGCTCAACCTGACGCTGTTGACTGGCTACGGAAGAAGGGCAAACGCTAGAAGAAGAAGAACCCGCTGTGCTACCGCTTGACTCCCATAACATATCATTCTAATTAGTACTCTAGGCCTCCAGAATTTCTCTGGATCCCTTGCCATCTACTAAACTCTATCTGATACAGAAGCCTAATTTTCAGATCCCTATATACTAGTGCCAAAAGTTCTGTTCCAAGTCTTCAACTGAGTCATAATCTCCCAAATTTGTCATGCACCTTCTCTCTTTATATTTTCCCAACTGAAGCTCTCCATCTTCACCTGTCAAAATCATCTCAAGCCCAAATCAACTGGCACCTCATGAGACATTTTGCAAGAGGCCCTCAGCATCCTTGCACATTCTTTTTGAACAGGCCAAACTGTCAGGTCTCACCATCCTGACACAGGTAATGCCTAGCACAGGTCACAGTGGTCACGATACGGCTGCTATGCAGCTACATAAAACACACTGCTTGCTACATCAGGTGCAATGCTCATAGGCCTGGAACTTTCAGGGGTACCATTCATCATCTGGGCCCTTTGCATAGCCTCAAGGAGCTTAGGAACCAGAAGCCTACACCAGGCTGATGCTCCTGTTTTCTCTGTTATACCATGAGTGACAAACCGCCTTGCTATGTGGCCCAGTGAGTCACATGCCTTATTTCAGCTCCTATAGTATTATATCAAGCTGTCCTGCTTGCTGCCTTAGTCCACCTCTTGTCATCTTCCCCTGAGGCTGATGTTTTTTCATGACAATCATCTTCAGAAGAGTATCCTCTGTAATTTCCAAGCAGCTATGAATTGCTGGTCTGCGAAGCACTGTTGCTCCTTGTCTTTATGCTATGGTTATGTATAATAATTCACACTGACTTATAAGACCCCAAGTTCTCCGTGGGAAACAATCAGGTGATATAGGGCATTGGGGAGATAGCACAGTGGCTAGTAATCCCCAGCACCACCATAAACCAGAGCTGAGCAGTGCTCTGGTAAAAAAACAAAACAAAAAAAAATGCAGTTTTAGGTGATAATGGAAGATAATTTATTTATTTATGTTGGTGTTCGTTAAATAGAGACAGAAATTGAGAGGATAGTGGGAAACAGAGAGGGAGAGTGACACCTACAGTATTGCTTCATCACCCATGAAGCTTCACCCTGCAGGTGGGGACCAGGGGCTTGAACCTGGCTCTTGTGCTTGGTAACATGTACATTGTACCAGCTGCACCACCAACTGCCCCCCCAAAAGATACTTTTTATACAAATTTATGAAATAAATAAATGATTGGGAGAATGAATAAGGAAAGCACCAAAGATTTTTTTACATTTTATAACTATTCAATCATCTTTAGTTTTCTCTCTCTCTCTCTCTTTTAACCAGAGTACTGCTCTGCTCTGGCTTATGGTGGTGCAGGGGATAGAACCTGAGACTTTGGAGACTCAGGCATGACAGTCTCTTTGCATAACCATTATCTATACCCACCCTCTTTAGTTTTCTCTACATTTCTTTAGGTTCCACTGAAAGGTACTTTGCTTAACTCAAATAATGGTATTTTCAGAATAAAACACAAACTTCTGAGATAGTCTAAAATCAGCAAATCAACAGAGGAATGTGGATAATATTGGGTACAGACTTACAGAGGTCTCTGCATTCTGCCACATGTGTGATATCCGATAGCCCACCAGTGGCCCATCTTGCCGCTTAATTGGAGGTTTGATCCATCGGATGTCCACCATATTAGTAGATACATTGAGAGACATAGTGATGTTTAAAGGTGCTGTTGATGGAGCTGTGAAAGAAGACAGAAAATAATGATGTTAGTAAAATAACTTGTTTGGCTTTGTATGTTAATTCTCTTTTCAGCCACCAGGTTCCAGCTGCTAGCATGATGCCGACCAGACTTCCCTGGACAGACAACACCACCAATGTGTCCTGGAGCTCCGCGTCCCCAGAGCCCTTCCCCACTACAAAAAGAGAGAGGCAAGCTGGGAGTATGGATCAACCTGTCAACGTCCATGTTCAGCGGGGAAGCAATTACAGAAGCCAGACCTTCCACCTTCTGCATCCCACAATGACCTTGGATCCATACTCCCAGAGGGATAAAGAATAGGAAAGTTATCAATGGAGGGGATGGGATATGGAGTTCTGGTACTGGGAATTGTGTGGAGTTGTACCCCTCTTATCCTATGGTTTTTTCAGTGTTTCCTTTTTATAAATAAAATAAAAAATAAAAGTTTAAAAAAGAAAATAATGATGTATCTGAAGACAAGAGCACAAAGATTAATTTTTTTCTTGGTATTTTTGAACACTATGAAAAGGACAGAAATAAGACTGAGATTCACAGAAGATTTCACCTTCTTTTTAATTAGCAAGCAATGCATTTTTAAAACTAAGTCCTTTTCAAACTAAAATAGCCAATGGGAGGAAGACAAGGATGGAGGCTGATGGTACTCATAGAAGCAAAGTAGACGTAACTTGAACAGGGCTCTCCATCAGAAAGCTGTGTCAACAGGGCCGAGTGAGGTCAGTTCTGTGTCATTTGACACATACAAGGAACACAGATGATATGAACAGGCTAATTAGGGAGCCAGAGACGACCCGAACTGCCCCTGCGGCTACAGACAGACTATGACCCACATAGTCAACGACTGCCACCTCTCCAGATTCAAAGGAAGTCTCGAAACTTTACATCAGGCTCAACCAGACGCTGTTGACTGGTTACGGAAGAAGGGCAAACGCTAGAAGAAGAAGAAGGTCTATATAAAAGATATCTTACTATTGAAGATTAGGAGATCAAATGTTAGTTATTGTTTTTTTTTCTTTATTGGGGGGATTAATGGTTTACAGTCAATAGCAAAATATAGTAGTTTGTATATGTGTAACATTTCTCAGTTTTCCACATAATTCAACCCTCTCTAGGTCTTCCTCTGCCATCATGGTCCAGGACCTAAACCCTCCCCACTACTGCAGAGTCTTTTTGGAGAGATTAATGGTTTATAGTCAACAGTGAAATACATAGTTTTACATGCATAACATTTCCACATAACAATACATCCCCCACTAGGTCCTACTCTGCCATCATGTTCCAGGACCTGAACCCCCCCCACCCTGCCCCAGAGTCTTTTACTTTGGTGCAATATACCAAAAAATGTTAATTATTATATTAGATGACAAACTATAGAATTTAGCACTGGCTTTCACTCTATTTTTTTTTTTTTTTTTTTAGTAAATTCTATGAGGTCACATACCTACTTTGTGTCAAAATATCTGTTATCTATCACAAGGACACACAGCTAAAAGGTAATTTAGACTAAATTTACTTCATTTATTTTTGATAGAATGAAATTGAAAGGGAGTAGGGAGATAGAGGGCAAAAGAAAGAGAGACACTCTTCATAGAACTTCTCCCTGTGGATGGGAACTTGGGGGCTTGAACCTGGGTCCTCTCACAGTGTAGTGTCTGTACTCTACCAGATGTACCATTGTCTAGCCTCATAGTAAAGTTTTTTTAAAAAAAAAAAACAACCCACATATGCATATAAAGTTAATCCTTGAACAGCACAGGTTTAAACTGCAATTCAAAGGTTCACTTGTGCTTGGATTTTTTTTGCCAACAGATGATTTCTGGCCAACAGAAAGTTATTAAAAATTAAGTAAATTTAAGGACCTAAAAATTATATAAGGATTTTTCAACTGCATAGAGATTAGCAGCTTTCAGCCCTATTGGGTTCAAGATCAGTGGTAAATGTACAAAATAATTTAGAAAACAGGTCAGAATCATTAACACATTATTGGGGAGGGGAGAAGAGTAGAGAAGTTGACTAGTACTTATTCAAATAGAAAATAAATGTGTTCTTTGAACAAGCATTTTATGTGCCTATAAGAAGTATGTTATGGGGAGTCAGGTAGTGGCGTAGCGGGTTAAGTGCAGGTGGCGCAAAGCGCAAGGACTGGTGTAAGGATCCCGGTTCGAGCCCCCAGCTCCCCACCTGCAGGAGCTGTTGCTTCACAAGTGGTGAAGAAGGTCTGCAGGTGTCTTTCTCTCCTCCTCTCTGTCTTCCCCTCCTCTCTCCATTTCTCTCTGTCCTATCCAACAACAATGCCATCAATAACCACAACAATGTTAAACAACAAGGGCAACAAAAGGGAAAAATAAATAATAAATAAATTTTAAAAAAGAAGTATGTTATGAGTATCTTCTTATATAAATAAAAATAAAAATATTACATATATAGTGAGTGTAGTTTTTGCCAGCAAATCTTTGTGAAGTATAGCAGAACATACCTTCTTTCTCATTTTCTTTTGTTCCCCCCCCCCCTTTCCTTTTCTTTTCTGTGGAACTGAGGGTTTGTATAGGCATGATGTCACTGCTTCTGGTCAATTTTTCTTATTCAAATAGAAAGACAGAGTTGCCTGGGAGGTGGCACAGTGGATAAAGCATTGGACTCTCAAGCATGAGGTCCTGAGTTCAATGCTCGGCAGCACATGTACCAGAGTGATGTCTGGTTCTTTCTCTCCTTCTATCGCTCTCATTAATAAATTACATATATATATATATATATATCCAGTATAAAGACAGAGAGAGCAACAGAGGGAACAACAACACAGCCCTAGAGCTTTCTTTAGTGCCATGGCACCTTCATGTAGCACCAGCTTAAACACAGCCATGGTAAGGCATGTGCCCTACCTGTAAGCTATCTCTCTGGCACTTCTTTCCTATTTTCATTGGTCACCTCAATAAACTCCTCCTCCAGACACAATGACCAAATAAGGCAAAATTTAAACTCTCAATTTGGACACTGGAAAGAATTTGTTCAGCCACATGTCAGCAGGCGCACTATTCTCTCTGGACCTCAGGAATTACCTCCTTCTGTTGTGCTGACCAGAATCCAAGGGCTCAGTGGGGACCAGCCAACTTCATTCATGCAGGACACACCAATACTGTAATTAGCCAGAGCCTGCAGCTGCTCAATTTGATACAGATGTGGTGAAGCAGAGGTGTTAAAAATCGTGACTGAACCATTACTCAGCGAATCGACTTCCTTGACCTAAGTGGAGAGTAAAAACATAGACCAGGCATTAGTAAGCGGGCAGGAGTGTTAGAATGCGTGGGCACTCAGGCCTCCGAGGCACTGCACCTTCCTCTCCACGGAGAGGGGAAGTACCTGTTTCCTTTCAGGTCACACACAGGTTTTCCCATCAACAGTATGGTGTGTTACTCATGCTAGTGAAATAACAATTGAGGACCTCAAGGAAAATACTTAAAATTTTCCCTATGGCAGGAAACACAGTAAGTAATAATAATTATTACTATATTACACTTATACAAAACCAAAATAAACCTTCCTTTCTTAGAACCACTTCATTCTTTTTCTTCCAGTTGTTTCACAGAAATATGCAACAGATATTATAGGTGGTGGCAAAACTTCAAACATTTGATGCCTATCCCTTTAAAGACAGTATTTCCTAAACCCAGTGGGATTTGGAAAATGTGGGATATGTATTTTTTTGTTTTGTTTGTGGTCTTGAGCATATAGGATTTCATTGTTCCCTGGCAAAGTTTTTTTTTTCATGCAAGTAGAGACAGAGATAGAGAAGCCACAGCACTAGAGCATTCCTCAGTGTCATAGCACTTCTATGTGGTACCAGGGCTCAAACGTGTGTCCTGGGCATGGCAGGCTGTCTTTCTGGTCCGAAAGGAATACTTGGTTAAATATATAGTATTCTTTTCATTATGTAACCTGAGAAACTCTGCTGTAAGTTCAAGGCTAATTTTAGCTCACCTTTTTTCTTTCCTCCTACTCCCACCCCTAATACAAAATCAACTTATAAAGATACACAGGTAGTATAGTTTCTGACATTTTTCTGGTGAAGAGATAAAAGGGAAGGTTATTTGCACTTCACCCAACAAACATTTCTTCAGATCTATTTACTTATTCATTTATATGCATATGTATGTGTATGTATATATGTGTATAACTTTTTGCAAGATATGAATGTATATATACAGAGACACACTCATCACCAGGGCTTCATTGCTCTGGGCCTACTTCTTCATTTATTTATTTTAAATAGAAAGAAAAACCAGAGATAGAGACAATAAAGAGGGACAGAGGGATAAAAGGACAGACACCACTGTTCTGAAGCTGTGCCCAGAGTAGTGGGAGCAAGGTTGGAAGCTGAGTCTCGTGCATGGCAAGGCAGGTGCTCTTCCATTGAATTATTTTGCTGGTCCTTTCAGTTGCTTTAAAACATAGATATTTTTACCTCTGAGTTTTCCTTATCCTGCCAGCCCCACAAATAACCTCCCCATTTGTTTTTACTTTTCACTATATACTCTCCAAGATTTCTATGTATGTAGTGCTTATAAAAATCAGGGGAAAATCAGGGGGAAAAAGTGTTGCATGAAACAGAAGCAACAAAAAACATAACTCCACAAAATGTATTCCTGTAAAGAAAGGACTTTCAATTATGGGGAATGGACACATAATGCTGCTATTTCAGAATGTAAGTGTAGCCTAGACCAAGGAGGGGCCAGGTGGTGACACACAAAGTTGAGTACATACATTACCATGAGCAAGGACCCTGGTTCAAGACCCAGCCCCCACCTGCCGTGGCAGAAGTTTCATGAATGGTGAAGCAGGGCTGCAGGTGTCTCTTTATCTCTCCTTCTCTCTCTCCCCATTCCTTCTCAATTTCTCTCTGTTCTATCAAGAGAGAGAGTGATAGATACACACAGAGAGTACGTCTCCAGAAGCAGTGGCTTTGTTATGTGGCATTGAGGCTGAGCAATAACTCTGGTGACAATTAAGAAGGCGGAGGAGGAAGAGGAGGAGATGACTACAAAGAAAACAAAGTATAGACCAAGGAGCCACAAATAAATTTTTTGTTAAATCCCCTAGTGGCCACCATGAGGCTTTACTGGACCAAATCTTCCCTCTGACTCAGACTTACAGACCTGACTGGGGGAACACAGCACTCTGAGAGGAGTCACCAGAGGAGAAAGAAAGATACATGTGCTTATCTAAGGAGTGATTGTTACAGAAAACATTTTTTCTTAAGAGTATGCACCTATTTCCTGATGAACAACATCTAAACCTAAGGCTAAGGAAACCTTTCTCTGACCACACCACCCCATTTCCGGAGCAAATGAGGGGCATTCTTGGCCATGAGGGCGGGCAACTCTTTGAGAGCATGTTCTTGGAAAATTCTAAAATAGTCCTTCTCAGTGAGTCCTAGGGGAAAGAGGGCATAAAGTGGCAAGAGGTACATGGGAGAGCTCAAAATAGAAATGGAGTACAGAGCCCAAAAATGGGTGAGGATAGCAACAAACATCAGGAGCAAAGGAAGTGAGAGGGTGTGTCCTGCTAGAGCACGGATTTGAACCTTGTCCAAAGCATTCATTTGCTATCAAGTCAGAGTTTAATTTTGCAATGAATTGGGCACCCACTAGAAAAACCTTTCTTCTAGCGCAGACCCCACCACACTAGAGGATGCTTTGGTGCTGTAGTCCCTGCCTTTCGGCCTCTCTGTTGCTATCTAAACAAAACAAAAAAATCTTTCTTGGCTCATTAAAAAATGGGGACTACATGGCTAATCAGTAGGTTCTTAGAGCATAATAACATCTAGAGCCAGTCCTGAATAACACACTAGGACTGCCAGAGAAGATAAAAAAGGATGCTTTTATATTTGAATTTTGGAGAAATAACAAATCCTGTGTCATAAAATTGCTCATGTGATTTCCTTTTTTAAAAAAAAAATATTTTGTTTAACTTTAACGAGAACAATACAGAGAGAGACAGGTGGTGCTGGGGATTGTACCTGGTACCTTGGAGCCTTAGGCATGAAAGGTTTTTTTTTTTTTGCCTCCAGGGCTATTGCTGGGGCTCGGTGCCTGCACCACGAATCCACTGCTTCTAGAGGCTTTTCCCCCCCTTTTGTTGCCCTTGTTGTTTTATCATTGTTGTGGTTATTACTGTTATTGACATCGTTGTTGTTGGATACGACAGAGAGAAATGGAGAGAGGTGGGGTAGATACATGCAGACCAGCTTCACTGCTTGTGAAACGACCCCCCCCCCCCCCCCCGTGGAGAGCCGGGGCTCAAATCAGGATCCTTACACTGGTCCTTGCACTTTGCACCATGTGTGCTTAACCTGCTGTGCTACCGCCCAGCCCCTGAAAGTTTGTTTTTCTTTCTTTCTTTCTTTCTTTCTTTCTTTCTTTCTTTCTTTCTTTCTTTCTTTCTTTCTTTCTTTTTTTGCTGCATAACCATTATGCTGTCTCCCTAACTCCATGCGATTTACTTTGTGTTCTTATTTGTTAAATCTGGTGACTTTACCACAAATGGGTAGGAGCATGGATGGAGGAAAGGTGAGCTAATAGGCAGGGCACACACAGGATGACCATGTCCAGGCACTGGAAGATCCTGGATGGGCAAGGGGGCCTCTGACGTGACAGCATAGGATGCCATTTCATGTATGCTGTGAGCACCCTAGCTCAAGTCCAAGAGAGAGGGGGCAGGTGGAGTCTGTGTGTGACCTCCTTCCACCTCCAGGGCTGACTGGGTGTTTTTAAACTGACCAACTATAATTCTCTACCTCACTTCCACCTCATATCTACTCCGAGACCCACCCTCTTAGGAAATGATTCCCTTCCTAAAGCCTCCCTGAGGGAAGTCATCCTTGTGTGGGAAAGAGCCTAGTGTTCTCTTGGACTCTTTAAACTTTATTATCCTGATAGCAGTTTTCAAAAGAGCTAGCTCATGCTGCATTTCTGTCTACAGACAGTGATGTCAGTATATCAGGAAACATGTCTTGGCTGTAATCAACAATGGAGACCTGAAATAACTGAAGCAAAAACTGCTAGAACAGAACAAGGGGAAAGACGGACAATTCAAAAGTAGTACTTGTAGGCTGAGGAGATAGCACAATGGTTATGCAAAAAGATTTTCATGCCCGAGGCACTAAAGGTCCCAGGTTCAATTCCCAGCACCATCATAAGTTAGAGCTGATCAGTGCTCTGTTAGAAAGAAATAAATGATATTTTATTTATAATATTTTAAATAAAATATTTATTTATAATAAAAATATCTCAATCTCCCACTTTTAATAATAAATAAAACCACTAGGCATAAGATCACTAAGGAGATAGACGACAAGAACAAGTTTATAATCAATCAGAACTAACAGATATATAGAACACTCTACCTACCTGCATCTGACTCTTCACTTCCCTAAGTATATAGTATTCTCCAACTCAGAACAGGGTAAGTTGTGTGACAAGTTTTAATACATTTGTTATTATTTTTAAATATTTTATTTATTTATTGGATAGAGACAGAGAGAAATTGAGATAGAAGGCAAAGGGAGAGAGACAGAGAGATATCTTTACCACAGCTTAATCGCTCATGAAGCTTCCCCCTGCAAGTGGGGACCAGGAGCTTAAACCTGGGTCTGCACACATGGTAACATGTGTGTTCAACTAGGTGTGCCACCACCTGGCACCTAATATATATATGGCTTAGGAACAGCATCAGGGCCTCACAAATGCATGACACCACAACTTAATGGCTTTCCTGGACCAAATTTTCCATTCTTATATTTTAGAGAGAAAGAGAATAGAGGGAGAGACATAAAGAGAGAGGAGAGGGAGAGACCCCACAGCACCAGTCCACCTTCCATGGAGTCATATCTGTAGCATTTCCCAGTGGTGCCAAGGACAGATCCTAGGCCGTGTGAGTGGTGAGGCACATGTGTTACTCAGTAAGACATCTCCAACCCCAAGCTCAATAAACTTCAATGTATAGAAATCATATTAAGGAGATCAACCAGAAAGAGAAAGAAGAATATGATCTGACTCATAGATAGAAGTTGGAAAATAAGAACAGAAGGGAAAACACAAAGCAGAACTTGGACTGGAGTTGGTGTATTGCATCAAAGTAAAAGATTGTGGGGGAAGGGGACGGTTCAGGTCCTGGAACATGATGGCAGAGGAAGATCTAGTGGTTGAATTATTATGTGGAAAACTGAGTAATTTTATGTATGTACAAACTACTATATTTTACTGTTGACTGTAAATCATTAATCCCCCAACAAAGAAATTAAAAAAAAGTCATACTAAGTATATTCTCTAAACACAATGGAATATTAGATATCAGTAAAAGAATGCAATTTGAGAATTGACAGCTCTGTGAATACTATGTAAACATATTCATATAACAAACAGGACAATGAAGAAATCACAAGGAAAGTGATCCAAAAAATTATTTACAAATCCGAATACCAACACTTACTGGACTCTGCTCAAAGAATATAGAATAGAAATAGAATGTTATACGTGTTTATATTGACAAAAAAATTCAAATCAATTAATCAAACCTTTTGTATAAATTAAAAAATTAAAAAATGTGGTCTGGGAGGTAGCATGGTGGATAAAGCATTAGATTCTTAAGCATGAGGTCCTGAGTTCGACCCCCAGCAGCACATGTATCAGACTGGTGTCCGGTTCTTTCTCTCTCTATCTTTCCCACTAATAAAAAATAAATAAAGTATATTAAAATTTTAAAAAGATTAAAGCAAACAGAGAGAAAGGAAATACTTATGAAGGCAGAAATGAATGAAACAATGAGCAGAAAAATAACAAAGGAAGTCCATAAACCCAAAAGTTGATTCTTTGGTAGCTGAGGTAGGTACAGCGTGCTAAGCACACAAGGCACAAAGCATAAGGGCCGGCGTAAGGATCCCGGTTGAAGCCCCCAGCTCCCCACTTGCAGGGGGTCGCTTCGCAAGCGGTGAAGCAGTTCTGTAGGTATCTTTCTCTCCCCCCTCTGTCTTCCCCTCCTTTCTCGATTTCTCTCTGTCCTATCCAACAAAAGCCATGACAACAATAACAACCACAACAAGCGCAACAATAACAACCACAACAAGTGCAACAATAAGGGCAACAAAAATGAGAAAAATGGCCTCCAGGAGCAGTGGATTCGTAGTGCAGGCACTGAGCCCCAGCAATAACCCTGGAGGCAAAAAAAAGCAGTTGATTCTTCAAAATGACTGATAAAATTAACAAATCTTAGGGGTTAGGTGGTGGTGCACCTGGTTAAGTGCACATGTTACTATATATGTAAGGACCCATGTTCAAGCCCCTGGACCCTATCTGCAGGTGGGGAAGCTTCACCAGTGGTGAAGCAGTGCTGCAGGTGTCTCTCTGTCTCTCGTCCTTCCCTTTCAATTTCTTTCTGTGCTATCAAATAAAGTAAAAAAAAAAAAAAAGACAAAAAAAAAAACACTGACAAAAAAAAAAGCCACTGACAAATCTTTATCTAGACTGACCAAAAAAGTAAAACAGAAGATACAAATTTTTAAGATCAGGTTGAAAGATGAGAAAGTAGTACTAACTTCATGGAGTATTATGAACGCCTAGATACCAATAAATCAAATGTAACTATAGGAATAGACACATTTCTAGAGACACACAATCTACCAAACTGGCTCAAGAAGAAATGGGACATCTGCATAGATAGAGACCAAGTAACAAGAATGAGCTAGTCTTTTTTTTTTTTTTAATGATTTCCTTTTAAAATACTTTAAAAAATTTTAATTTATTTATTGGCTAGAGACAAAGAGAAACTGAGAGGGAAGAGGGAAGTAGAGAGTGAGAGAGACACCTGAAGCATTGTTTCACTACTTGTGAAGCTTCTCCCCTGTAGGTGGGGACCTGGGGCTTGAACTTGGGTCCTTATACATTATAATATGTGTGCTTAACCAGGTGTACCACTGCCTGGCCCCTGAACTAGACTATTTAAAAATTTCCACCAGGAGTATGTCAGAAATAGATAGTTTTGCTGGTGACCTCTACCATATATATAAGAATTAGGATTAATCTTTCACAACTCTTTCAAGAAACAGAAGAGGAAGAACACTTTCCCACTCATTTTATATGGTCAGTGTCATCCTAATACCTCAAACAGAAAAAAAAAAAAAGCTAACAAGAAACTCTAGATCCTTTACTAACACAGAATTAAGATAGTGGTGATTGCACAACTTTGTGAAAATACCAAAATCCAAAAAAGGGATTTAGAAACTGCTTTAAAAAGAAAAAGGGATGGGAGTTGGGTGGTAGGTAGTGCATCAGGTTAAGCCGCAGGTGGTGCAAAGCACAAGGACTGGTGTAAGGATCCTGGTTAAAACTCCCCACCTGCAGGGGAGTCGCTTCACAAGAGGTGAAGCAGGTCTGCAGGTGTCTGTCTTTCTCTCCCCCTCTCTGTCTTCCCCTCCTCTCTCCATTTCTCTCTGTCCTATCCAACAACAACGACATCAATAATAACTACAACAATAAAACAACAAGGACAACAAAAGGGAATAAATAATAAATACTAAAAAAATGAATATTAAAAAAAAAGAAAAAGGGACAGAAAGAGAAGGATGAATATGGGATGATCTCACAGACAGAAGTTGAAAAATACTACCACGACACCAACCTGCCTCCCCTGGGCAGATGACCTCACTAATGTGCCCTGGAACCCCACCTCTCCAGAGCCCTGCCTCACTAGGGAAAGACAGGAACAGGCTAGGGCTGTGGATTAACCTGCCAATGTTCATGTCCAGTGGAGAAGCAATTACAGAAGCCAGACCTCTGACCTTCTGTGTACTATGGAGATCTTTGGTCCATACTCCCAGAGAGATGGGGACTGGGGAGGCTTCCAATGGAGGGGATGGGACATACGGCATTTTGGTGGTGGGAATTGTGTGAACTGTATCCCTCTTATCCTGCAATCCTGTTGACCATTATTAAATCATAATAATGATTAAAAAAATAAATTGAAAAATAAGAAAACACAAAGCAGAACTTGGACTGGGTGTGATATATTACACTAAAGTAAAAGATTCTCGTGGGGGGGGGGGTGGAGAGAGGGCTCAGGTCCTGGAACATGATGGCAGAGGAGAACCTGGAGGGGCTTGAATTGTTATGTGGAAAACTGAGAAATGTTACACATGTACAAACTACTGTATTTAACTGTTGACTGTAAACTATTAATCCCCAATAAAGAAAAAAAAGAGTATAAATTACACCTGAAAAGAAAAGAGAAAGAAAAGAAAGAAAAACAAAAAGAAAGAAAAGAGAAGAGGGACATCCATGTGACCACTGAAGTGGCTTAGCATTGTACATAGCACTTTCATGCTATGTCCATAACACTACTTATGCTAGAATGGTGCTTGTGATCTCTCTCTCTCTCTCTCTCTCTCTCTCCCTCTCCTTCCCTCCCTCCCTCCCTCCTTCTCTGTGTCTCTCTGTCAGTCTATGTGTTTTTCTCTGTCTGTCTCTTTCTCTCTGTTTCTCTCCCCATCATGCAACAAAGATGAAAGCATAAAGGACATCCCTGATAAGGAGGCTGTAGGCACTATGTGAATTCCTAATACTTAGCAGTACTTGGAAGGTTTACAAATAAAGTTGGGCAAGAATTAAGCAAGGCTGGGGATGGCAGGGTGAACATGGAGACTATTTGGTGGATAACACACAGTTTTACTCTTCAGAGAAGGAACAGCTGTTAGGCAAGAGTGGGAGGCAATAAGAGCAGAGGAGGCAAGTCCACTCGATATTAAAAATGTCTAGTTGCCACCGTATAAAATTCCTCTGAATTTTATACGGTCAGTTCTCTCAGTTGAGTTGACAGGACTGACCTGGGTCAAGTTGACATGTTTTTAACTAATAAGACTGGACATTTACAAAGTGAAGAACAATTCCTTATCTTATCTTACAAAGTGGAACACATTTATGCTTTGGCCAGATAGTTCACATGCCACGGTTCTCCTCAGACAAGGAGGAACAGATGGTCCTGCATACTGTTTTGGGCTTTAGAGAGTCCTGGGCTTGAACTCTAGTTCTGCCTCTCAGCTACATGAGTGCTCTGAGTCTGACGTTAAGACGATGTTGGCAAAGTGCCTGGGCCATGGCGGCACTAAGTAATGGATGGTGTTATTGCTATCCATTCCATGTTTGTGAAATGAACCCCCAGAGCAGAGCCTACATCATGGCAGGATGGTTAAGTTAGGGTAATATTTTAGCCGTATTTTTTATTTTTTCATTATCTTTATTTATTGGATAGAGACAGCCAGAAATTGAGAGGGTAGGGGGAGATAGAGAGGGAGAGAGAAAGAAAAAGAAAGACACCTGCAACACTGCTCCAGCACTCGTGAAGCTTCTCCCTTGTAGGTGGGGGCTGCGGGTTTGAACCCAGGTCCTTGTGCACTGTAAAATGTGCACTCAACCAAGTGCAGCACTGCCCAGCCTTATATATATATATTTTTTAGAGAGCTATTTTTAAAAATACAGTGCCAAGGAATAAATTTATGGCCTCATGCAAGTGTGATACCACGGAGTATCCTACTAAACATTTTTTCTTTCTATTCTCTGTAATTCAAGAAAAGTAGAAGAAAAGAAGGAAACCAAAGCAACATTCTACCATCCTTGGAGCACTGTTGTCTATGGTGCTCTCAGGTGGTTCTAGAGATCAAACCCAGGGCTGCACATATTGTAAGATGTGCTATCTCTTGACTGTAGCAGCAGAGTTTCATGCCAGTTATATGTACTGCCTAAAAATGATCTAAGATTTTGCAAGACCTGTAATCTCCAGGTTTTCCTGGAAGTCAAAGACCAGTTTGATGTACTCAATAGAGAAGATGCCTCATCTCATGGTTGCTTGTCTGTCCTTCAGAGCTCTCAGTCCAGAAGGAAACAGATGAAGAGTACCAAGCTTCCTGAACTTCTGGTCACAAATCATTAGTGTTCTATAGACATTTTCTTAGAACTGGGAATGTAGCTAGTGGTACAGTAAATTACTTGCATGTATGAAGCCCTGGATTCAAGCCCTGGCATCATATAATGAAAACAAGAAAAGACAAAAAATAGAACATCAAGAATGGCAGAGTGGTGCAAAAAAATTTTTTTTTTCCCTCCCTGGTCTTATGAGACTTTAGCTTGAAAACATGCTTCTCTTCTGGCTGAGTCAGGATCATATGCTGGGAGATAGCACCCAGGGGACTGATACTATAAAAGGGCACAGTGGGTATAAAAGGACATGGTGGGCACTAGGCAGGAAAGATAAAAACAATTCTGAACAGAGGTACCCAATAAGAAGAGGAAGAAACTTCAGGTAGACCTACAAAGCAATAGACATTAATTTCCCTCCTCTTCCCAGAGGTTTACCTGAACACTGCAATTCCTGAATGGGGAGTATCCATCAAAACCTGGGACCCAGGAGATCAGGACGCTGTGTGCAGTGCTGTTGCGGACTTGGACTTCAGTTGGTGGGGAAGGAATCACTATGTGAAAAGGAAAGGCACACATTCAAATGCAATTCATAAGAGCCCAGAACTACTACACACATTAACGTTGAACTTGTCTACTTTTTTTTTATCTTTATTTACTTTTCTCCTTCTTCTTCTTCTCCTTCTCCTCCCTCTCCTTCTCCCTCTCCCTCTCCCTCTCCCTCTCCTCTCCCTCTCCCTCTCCCTCTCCCTCTCCCTCTCCTTCTCCTTCTCCTCCTCCTCCTTCTCCTTCTCCTTCTCCTTCTTCTTCTTGTTTTTACAGAGCACTGCTCAGCTCTGGCTTGTGGTGCAGGGGATTGAACCTGGGACTTTGGAGCCTCAGGTGCAAGTTTCTCTTTGCATAACCATTATGCTCTCTACCCCTGCCCTTAATCTTTATTTATTTATTGGATAGACACAGCCAGAAATTGAGAGGGAAGGGGATGACAGAAAGGGAGAGAGGCAGAGAGACACCTGCAGCACTGCTTCACTACTCGTGAAGCTTTCCCCCTGCAGGTGCGAACCAGGGACTCAAACCTGGGTCCCGGTGCACTATAACATATACACTCAACCAGGTGCACCACCACCCGGCCCCTGTCTACTTCTTAAGACTAAGAAATGCAACCATAAATTTAAGGGGACTCCCTATGCTTGGGCCTGGTCATATTAGCCTATACATAGTTCTTCTAGTGATGAGATAGCTCTGCTTGGGTTAGAGGCATGGAACAAAGATGTTCTTTGCTGTTCCCTGAATAAATGAAAACTTTAAAAAAAAATTTTCCCTTTTGTTGCCCTTGTTGTTTTTTTCTTGTTGTTGTAGTTACTGATGTTGTCGTTGTTAGATAGGACAGAGAGAAATGGAGAGAAGAGGGGAAGACAGAGAGGGAGAAAGACAGACACCTGCAGACCTGCTTCACCATTTGTGAAGCAACTCTCTTGCAGGTGGGGAGCCGGGGACTTGAACCGGGATCCTTATGCCGGTCCTTGCACTTCACGCCACGTGTGCTTAACCAAAATGAGAACTTTTAACTGAGCTCATGTTTACTTTCCCAGTCTGCAGGCACCTCAATGGCATGAGTGATCCAAATGGGGACAAAGACTTTTGGCCCTGCCCTTGTGGGGCTTCCTGTTGAATAGGGGAGATCCACATTGACCAAGGATAGGAGCACCCAGTAATAAGAAGAGTGGGGTATTGAGCTTGTAGGTGTGTTTTCACATGTTGCATGTCTGTGTGCGTTCACATAAGGAGAAGAACATCTATCCACATCAAAGAAACAGATGAGACACAGTTCAAGCAATCTGCTCATGAGGGTGCTAATCAATCTGCTTATCAGGGTGGTACATGTACCATAGGATTTACCATACCGAGTGTGTTATAGTTCCCACCACACAGAGAACATAGAGGAGTATTTCAGCTAGAATCTGAGAAGAACCGAGAGTTTAGGAATCTTATTTTCTGGTACTAAGTTCAGCCTTAGTAGCAGTAATCACATTTAGTACATATATGGATGACGATTATTTTTGAGCACTTACTATTTGTGTGCACTTTGTCAGCATTATTTCATTTAGTCACTATTATCACACTATCAGGGAATGGACCTTGGACTCAGGTGTTCCTGAGCCTCAATAGTGCACTGGAGGCTGGCTGCAGGGGGCAGCAAGCAGACCTGTGTGAGCACTAGAAGGGAGGGTGTCAGTCCAGGCACCACTTGGAGAGTTGTGTGATCCAGCTCACAATTAAATGGTCACAATTAAATTAGCTTCAGTTCCCTAAACTACTAATGGAGACAGTGAAAGCACTGCTCCATGGGGTTATGGGGAGGATTAAATGAGGTCACACACATACAAGGTCTGGGGGAGGCACAGTAGCAGTGAAGGGCATGGAGAGGAAACCGGTTTGGTCCCAGCCTTCCTGCCTAGGAAGGCTGGGACCAAACCAAGAATGTACTGCTTACCACATTCACAAGTTTCTGTTTTACTAGTAGGTACACAGCTTAGTGAATGGGGAAAGAATCAGCATTTTGACTCACTTCCCTAAATAATTTTTAGAATTACCTTAAAATATTTGTCTTTCCAGGTCAAAATATGGCTATACATACTACAGCTAAATCACAGAAGAATCTTGATACATGAATATATATTTTTTCTTCTTCTTTTCCTAACAAGAATACTGCTTAACTCTGGCTTATGTTGGTGCTGAGGATTGAATGTGCGACCTTCAGTGGTTCAGGTTTGGGAGTCTGTTTGCATTACAATATGTTATCTTCCTAGCCCCATAATTTTAAAAAAAATTAAAGGAAGTTATTATTAAAATTTTTTTAAATTATATTTATTTATTTATTGAATAAAGACAGCCAGAAATCTAGAGAGAAGGAGATGATAGTGAGGGAGAAAGACAGAGAGACACCTACAACACTGTTTCACCACTTGCAAAGCTTTCCACCTGGGGGCTGGGGGCTTGAACCATGGTCCTTGCACCTTGTAACATGCACTTAACCAGGTGCGCCACTGCCTGGCCCCTACCTCCAATTTTGTTTTAAAACAAATAAAAGCCTAAAACACAAATTTGGAAATAGTTCTGATTTTAAAAGAAGTCTTAGTAGAGATTCTGTGTGAAGCATAAAACTATAGAGACTTCTCACCTTATGGCTTTTTAAAATTTTAAGATGTTTATACTTCAAGAAAATGTCTTTATGCATTTACAGCCACTCATGAATTCCTGAAATTCTCAACATTTTTTAAAAATTGCAATAATGGGATTAGTAATGAGGGAAGGAAGTTCTATAGTTCCTCCAGTAATAACTTTCAGTTTGCTCATTTTTTCCCCTTCCATTGAATTTTTAGAAAGTCCTCCATCATAGCCTTCATTTAGTTGGTTTTCTGGCACTAAAACATCGGCATCTTTTTACAGTGTAACTTCTTTTGCAGTTTTGAGGCCTCTACTGTGTATTATCTAACCTTTAAATTCATTACCAACCATGCACTTTCTCCTTGTATTACTTCCCCACGCATAAGGCAAAAGAAATATGAATTCAATGTTTGCCTCTTGGTATTTAAATTGAAAACAAATGTTAAAACATGAAATTTTCTTGAATTTCCATGAGAGACAATAAGGAAGATGATTTGAAAAGGGAAACTACGATAGTATTTACTTCTAGGTTTCCCTTTTCTTTCCACTTTCTGGTTTAATCATCTCCGATCCCACAGAGGAAAGGAAAGACAGGTGACTCAGCTGGAACTTTGACACTAGTCTGAGCCTTCCATTATGTTCTATCTCAGTTCATGGGAAACAAGAGAGACTGCGAGATTAGGAGAAAGAGAAGGGAGAAGGAGGCAGTGGAGGTCTGGAGAAGAGCGACTCTAATTTGTTCTCCCTCCCCCATGCCCTCCTTCAGAGCAGAAGCTGGCAGAGACCTGCTTTAGCCTCAATTGTCCTGAGGTCAGAGGCAGTCCTTAGGTGAATGCCCCAGATCCCCTCCACCTCTGGAGACTGGTCATAAAGTAAAGAAACCAGGGCTTAAATGCCAGTGTCAGGTTGACCTTATGGGCCCCCAGACCACGTGACAGTGCCCTGACTGCTTACCTTTAATGTTGATCTGCACACCCTTGGATACAGTCAGTCCTTTCTTGTTGTGGGCCTCACAACTGAAGATGGCCATCTCTGTCAAACCTGGAGATGAATGAGGCCCATGAGACCACTAGCAGAGAACCCTGTGATTTTCTTAGCATTCATTCACTTCTTGGTTTGTGCAAAGGAAGCAATACCATTTACAACTGAATCTCAAAAGAGAAAATACCTAGGAAAAAATCTAACAAAGGAGACGAAGGACCTTTTCAATGAAAACTATAAGACACTGTTCAAAGAAATATAAGATGACACAAAGAAATGGGAGAATCCCCTGTTCATTAATTAGAATAATAAATATAATTAAAATAGCAATCCTGCCAAAAGCAATCTATAGATTCAATGGAATCCTTATAAAATCCCAATGATATATTTCAAGGAAATTGAACAACTTATCCAACAATTTGTATGGAACTATAAAAAAAACCATGAATAGCAAAAGCTCTCCTGAGGACAAAGAAGAAAAATGGAAGCATCACAATTCCTGACTTATACTTTAAGCAATAGTAGCTAAAACAGTGTGGTTTTGGAACAAAAATGGACATACAGAGTAATAGAACAATACAGAGAGCCCAGAACTAAACCCACACATGTGTAGGCACACTATATCTTATAAAGGGGCCAAAACTCTCCAGTGGGGGAAAAAAGTTACTTTAACAAATGGTGTTGAGTGAATTGGACAACCACATTCAGAAAAATGAAACTAGACCACTACCTAACACCATGCACCAAAGTTAACTCAAAATGGGTCAAAGATATGGATATTAGACCTGAAGCTATAAAATACATGGAAGAACAAACTGGTGAAACACTCCAGGACTTTAACAGTAAAGATGTATTTGGAGACTCCACCTCATGGGCAGGGAATCAAAATAAATAAACAAATGGGACTATATCAAATTAAAAGGCTTTCATATATTGAAAGAAAATTCTATAAGGATAAACAGTAAACTCAGCAAATGGGAAAAGATATTTGCACACTATACATCAGATGAGTGGTTAATATCAAACATCTATAAAGAATGCAGCTCAACAAAAAGAAAAAGAACAACCCATTAAAAAGATATGAATAAACAGTTTTCTAGTGGTCTGGGCGGTGACATACTGGATAAAGCACTGAACTTTCAAGCATGAGGTTCTGAGTTTGACCTCCAGCAGTACATGTACCAGTGTGATATTTGGTTCTTTCTTCTTTCTCTCTCTCCTCCTATCTTTCCTGTTAATAAATCACACACACACACACACACACACACACACACACACACACACACACACACACACACACACTTTTCTAAAGAAGAGATACACATGATCCACAGATGTATCTGGAAATGCTCCAGTTCACTCATCATCAGAGAAATGTAAATCAAAACCACATTGAGATTCTACCTTACACCTGTGAGAATGGGCTCCACCAATAAAACAAGAGAAGATAAGTATTGGAGAGGATGTGGAGAGAGAGGAACTATATTACATTGTTGGTGGGAATGTAAACTGGTACAACCACTATGGAGAACAATATGGAGAATCCATAAACAAATACAAATGGAAATGCCATATGACCCAGCAATTCCACTAGCAGGCATATACCCAAAAGCTATAGTAACACTGATTCGAAGGTACATATGCACCACCCCCATGTTTATAGCAGCTCTAGTCACAATAGCAAAAACCTAGAAAAAACCAAGATGCCCTTTGACAGATGAATGAACAGAAAAGTTATGGCACATATACTCAACAGAGTACTATGCAGCGATGAAAAGGGATGATTTTACCCTTTGGGATAAAGCATATGGAATTGGAGAAGATTATGCTTAGTAAAGCAAGTAAGATGGTGAAGTGACAACTACAGAATGGTTTAACTCATATGTGGAATATAGACAATTAAGTAAACGAATGTGAAAATAACAAAATGTCAACCCATTCCCCAGACTGTTGGAGAATTATAGTGGTTATCTATGGGGGTGCGGATGGGGACACAGACTTTTGGTGATGGGAGTGGTAAAAAAATAATAAATAAATAAGATATATTAAAAAGAGGGAGAGAAAAATGTTAAGGTAAAAGTGTACTATTGTATTCCATATGGATTTGATATAATTTCATTCCTGATTATCCTCTCTTTGTGTTTTTTTGGAATATGTTTTGTATTATGTAATATGGATGGAAAAGTCTGCAATATTCTAAAAAAGAAAACAATTTTCCCAATGGTCAAAGCTGAAACAATTTGAGCAAGAAAATGAATGCAGTCCATTAGACTATAATCCAAAGCATAAATATCTATGTGTTTATACTGGTGTAAACAAATGGTCAAATAAATGGGTAGACTCTGCAGAAATACACACATACAATGTGTATGTGTGTGTGTGTGTGTGTTTACACATATTCTTTATCTTGAAGGAGATGGAGCATAATTCCCAGCTCCTTATCATGGACTGTGCATAGTGATTTCCTCCCAAAGAGGGCAATAGGGACATGAAAACTAAATTCACAGTGGAGACACTTGCAAAGTCCTCCTCAGTCATATGACCAGTCAACACTATGCAATATTAACAGAAGTCACTCTTGTTAGGATGTGATGAAAATGGTATTTCCTCTCAAGAACATACAACCCAAGTCTATTTATGAGAAAAATACCAGACATTTCTAAATTGTGAAATATTTTTGCAATAACAACAAAAAAAGTCCCAATCTGTGCTCCTCAAATCTAGCAAGGTCACTAAAAACAAAGAATGTCTGAGAAACTGTGACACCAACAGGAATCTTAGGAAGAGAGTGGCAACTAAATCCTGGATGACCTAGAACCATAAAAGGATAAGCTAAGAAAAATAAATACAGGCAAAGAAAACGTGATTACAGTATAGGATTCAGAGAATCATGAGTATAAGCTTCATTAATTATAATAAATATACTTCAATAATGTAGTAGTAATACTAGGAGAAACTGGGAGACGAGATTTAGAAGAATCTATTGCATTATTTCTTCAATATCTATAAGTCTGGAACTATTCTAATATTATAAAATGTTGTTTTGGAGGGTCAGAAGATGGCTCACTTGGTAAGAACAGGGGGCCAGGCAGAAGCACACTGGGTTAAGTGCACATGGTGCAAAGCGCAAGACAGGCACAAGGATCCCAGTTCAAGCCCTTGGCTCCCCACCTGCAGGGGGATCGCCTCGAAAGTGGTGAAGCAGGTCTCTTTCTCTCTCACTCTCTGTCTTCCCCTCCTCTCTCAATTTCTGCCTGTCCTATCTAACAGCAGCAGCAGCAGCAGCAGCAACAATAGAAAAAAAATGGCCACCAGGAGCAGTGAATTCGTAGTGCAGGCACCAAGCCCCAGCAATAACCCTGGAGGCAAGAAACACACACACACACACACACACACACACACACACACACACACACACACACACACAGAGAACACACTCTACCATGCATGAGCCCTTAGCATCACATTAGACACCAAGGGGACCTTCATGAATGGGGGACTGAGGCCATGGTCTCTCTCTACCTGTTTCCTTTCTCCATCTCTCTCTGTCTCTCTCTCTGTCTCTCTTTTATTGCCACCAGGGTTATCGCTGGGGCTCGGTGCCAGCACTATGAATCAGTCCACCAGTGACCATTTTTTTCCTTTCCTTACCCCCCACCCCCATTTTCTACTTTGCTTTTGATAGGACAGAGAGAAATCGAGAGGGGTGGGAGAGATAGAGAGGGAAAAAGAAAGCTAGATATCTGCAGACCTGCTTCATTACTTGAGAGGCCTCCCCCCTACAGGTGGGGAGCGGGGCTCAAACCTGGGTCCTAGCGCTAGTAATGTGTACACTTAACCATGTGCTCCACTGCCTCACCCCCATGGCTTCTCTTTCCCTCCCTGTCTCAATTTGAGAAAAGGGGATGAGGAGAAATTCTACCAAGAGTAAATTGAACAAAAAAAAAGCCCCAGTGCTACCCTTTATCCATAACACCCCTCCCCAAACACACACAAAGGTTTTTTAAAAAATAAATAATAATAATAATAGCCAAATATACTATCCACTTGAATCAGGAAAGTTTTCTATCTGCAGCACACATAGGTATCATCTGGTGACCAGCTCATGTACTATAGAAAGGCAATATGACCGATAAAATTCTTGAAAATATGCTACCATTTGCTTCTTGCCTAAAAATTTTATTTTGTCTGTACTCTGGGAGGTGGCACAGTAGTTAAAGTATTGAATTTTCAACCTTGAGTTCCCTAGTTCAATTCCCGGCAGTACATATTCTAGAGTGATATCTGGTTCTTTCTCATGAACAAATAAATAAATACCTTAAAAATTATTTTGTTGAGAGTCGGGTGGTAGCGCAGCGGCTTAAGCCCATGTGGCGCAAAGCACAAGGACCGGTGTGAGGATCCCAGTTCGAGCCCCCGGCTTCCCTGCAGGGGAGTCGCTTCACAGGCGGTGAAGCAGGTCTGCAGGCGTCTGTCTTTCTCTCCCCTCTCTGTCTTCCCCTCCTCTCTCCAGTTCTCTCTGTCCTATCCAGCAACGACGATATCAATAACAACAACAATAATAACTACAACAATAAAACAACAAGGGCAACAAAAAGGAATAAATAAATAAATAAAATTATTTTGTTTTATTTTACCCACCTACTTGTGTAGGAAATCTTCCATCTGTTTCATCGTTTCCACACATTCAATGCCTGCCACTAGCAGTATAGTTGGAGATCTGAAAAATCAGGGTGGAACAAGATACTGAGGGAAGCCCAGCAGCACCAGCTGAGGACGGCTGTGCCACGTTAGATGGCTATGTGCTATATGCTGTGCCAACGCTGGGCCTCATGGCTAGAGGCCCAGGCCTAGGAGACTCTCTAAACTAAATGCAAATATGATCCCTTCTCTGTTGGTGCTTCCCCTGAGGAAGTAGATAGATGTGTAATGGGGGGGGGGGGGAATTGTTGTCTTTCATGGGGATAGAAGCTTGTGTCAGTTTACTGTCTCAACACAAGTCCTCAAGGGTAGGATGAATCTGTACACCTGTCATACGATTGTGCAGCGACCTTTATTTATCTCAAAGAATGCTGTTTGAACAGGTCAGATACTTTTGGTATTTTGATTTTTTTCAAGACTAGAAGGATTTCCCTAAGATTGCAGGAGAATCCTAAATGGCACTGCTTAGCAAGATTCTCTTGATGATTCCAAAGCTAGAGTTCAGAAAGTAAAATTCCAGGCAGGAGCCATTTCTCTTCACACCTTGAGATGAAACTGCCACTCATTTATGTGATGACTTAGAAAAGATCAACCTGCCAACACCCATGTTCAGCGGAGAAGCAGTTACAGAAGCCAGACTTTCCACACCTTCTGCACCCCACAACGATCTTGTGTCCATGCCCCCAGAGGGATAAAGAATAAGGAAGCTATCAAGGGAAGAGATTGGATATGGAGCTCTGGGGTGGGCAATGTGTGGCAATGTACCCCTTTTATCCTATGGTTTGTCTATGTTTCCATTTTATAAATAAAAAATAATTTAAAAAAGATATAAATGGAGTAGTGCACTGTATGTGCCAGCAATAAAAAACAGAAGATGTGGCTTTGTACTTTCTTGCTGGAAAAAAAAAAAGGAAATACTTATTTTTCCATGAAAGAATATCTATTTCAAAACCACTGGTCAGATCTACAAAAGGATACCTTGGAGTAACTTACCAAAGGAATCTTTATGTCACTGACTAATCACCTGCTGGTACTTTTTTGTTGACAGAAATATATGCATACATTGAAAGTTTTTTTAAAAAAAGTTTCTTCGGGAGTCGGGCGGTAGTGCAGCGGGTTAAGCGCACGTGGCACAAAGCGCAAGGACCAGCATGAGGATCCCGGTTTGAGCCCCCGCTCCCCACCTGCAGGGGAGTCGCTTCACAGATGGTGAAGCAGGTCTGTAGGTGTCCATTTTTCTCTCCCTCTCTCTGTCTTCCCCACCTCTCTCCATTTCTCTCTGTCCTATCTAACAAAGAGGACATCAATAACAACAACAGTAATAACTACAACAAGGGCAACATAAAGGAATAAATAAATAAATATTTAAAATAAAATTAAATAAATAAAAAAAGAACTGAATAAAAGTGGGTAAATATGTGTGTGTATATATTCAACCCCTACTAATGACCTTGGGAGAACTATGGCAGTTTCTGCTGGAGAGGGATGGGGACACAGAACTTGGGTGGTGGGGATAGTGTGAAATTACACCCCTATTATCTTATAATTTTCTGAATCATTATTAAATCACTAATAAAAATAATTTTTAAAAGTGTGGTCTGGACATGCTTAAACATCCATGAGACCTTTTCAAGGGTCTCCAAGGTAAAATAATAAAAACAAACAAAAATTTTTGTCATAGTAATAAGATGTTATTTATTTTTCTCACTCTCATGTGCTCAGGGATATATACTGGAAACTTTCCAGAGGACGCATGATACATGATGTCATTAACTCTATTAGTTATTGGACTATATGTTTGCGTGTTCTTGTGTGTTAAGTTTTCCGTTTTAATTTCTAAACCAAGAACTGGGATACAACTCATCTGGTAGAGCATACACTTCACCATGCTTGAGGACCCAGGTTTGAGCCCTTGGCATCACATGGAAGCAAGTACGTGGTCCCAGGGAGAAGCTTCGTGGGTGAAGGAGCAGTGCTGTGGTCGGTTGGTCTCTCTCTTTCTCTCTCTTCCTCCCTCTCTGTTTTTATTTAAAATTAAAAGAAAAAAAAAGAGTCTGCTGGGGGCAGCGGAACTCTGTAGGTGAAAAGCTCTGGCATTTCCCCTCTTACTCTAATTCAGTACATATGAACAGAAATAACTAACATAAATACAAACTGCTCAACTCCCAGTAATTTCAATGACTTAGTAAAAAGGCGTTTAGACCAAAGCATTTGAGAAGTGATGCCGTACAGTGTGTATACGTAAGTCAAAGAGGAGCCTTTTTCCTTTTGTAAAGTGGGGGAGGGACTATCATGGAAGTAGGAGGGGGAAAAAGAACTGGCGTGACATCAGGACTATGGGCATTTGGTTAGACATAGATTTTAGGAGAGAAGACACGTACTTGAGGAGACACTGTTCCCTGCTTCACAATCAGACCTATGACACTTCGGTTTCCATACTCAAATATTACTTTTAAACTTCCAGGCCATAAACTCTCAAATGATTACATGGGAGCTCTGTGAACTTTTAAACCTTGGCTCACATTTAGAAAAGACAGCTTTGACTCAATTGGAAGATGCAGTGAGTTGTTATGCAGTTTCTATCTATACACTGGGTCAGACATTTACAGACTAAAACCAGTCATTAACTTTTACACTTTTACACTTATCAAATCTCTTGGGAAACAAAACTACATTTTGAATGCACACTGCCAGTGAGGAGAAGAGAAAACCTTGCTATAAATCATAAGGTCTGCTTTTATTTCCTGGAGGTTTACTATTCAGTTATAAACCCCAAAGTAAAAAGATTTGGGTCAACTCTCGGACCCATGGTTCTTCAGTCCTAAAGGTTTATCGATGCTGAAAGTGGAACTATTTATCACAGGACCAGATTTTAAGGAAAGCAGGAAGTCGTATTTCCTCTCTGGGTTTCTTTTCAAAGTACACACAGAGCCGGAAAAACAATCCTCAGCAAATTTCTTGGCAAAAGGTACCATCCAAGACAGAATTGCCCAGAAATAGCAAAACCACTTATTACAGCAGCTTTCCCCATGGACTGAGATGCTAGTGCCCACAAACCAAACAGACGCCAGCAGTGGGAGTTGGCAAGGACTTGCAAGACAATATAGAATGGTAATAGTGAGAGTGGATAGACAGCCTTGCCTTGTTTCTGATCTAAGAGGGAAAGCTTTCAGTTTCTTACCATGGAGTGTGATGCTAGCTGTGGGTTTGCTGTACTTAGTTTTTATTAAATTGAGTTCAAACTGATTTACTAGATGAGCACCTTAGGCCAAATATCGTCCACCTGGCTAATAGTAGCCAGTTATTCTTGTTTGTTTTATGGCACTAGATTCCCAACTAGAGACTCATTTATCAACCTGGATATAGCAACTGGAGCAAAGGCCTGGGAAGCAGTATAATGGTTTTACAAAAGACTTACAGCCTCAGGCACGAAGGTCCTAGGTTCAACTCCCAGCACCACCACAATTTAGACTTGAGCGGTGCTCTAGCTAAAAAGAAAAGAAGAAAGAAACAGAAAGAAGACACTAATGTTTGGGGCAGGGTAGATAGATCAATGAATATGCACCTGGAGCACACGAGGAAAGATAGCTCCTCCTCACTTTCCTGTTCTATCTCTGAATGACTGGAACAGACCATGGAATTTTATAGCCCAAACTTTTGCAGCTTCCCAGAGTAAAAATCATACGGACCCCCCGCCAAGTCTCCACCCTACTGCCAACTTTCTCCTGAGAGCTGCTGCTCTACCAGGTCACCACCCTTTTACTCCAAGACGTCTCGCCTCACTCCATTCTGATGCTTCACACCCTTCTTGCTTGGTCCTCTGCTGGGTTAAGAAAATATAGCCTTGGACATGAGGTCTGAAAGATATTTTAAGGAACAGTCAGTAACTGGATGCTCCTTTGAGGGAAGTACCGTCAAAACTGCTGAGGAAGCAACTTTCCAGAGCACAGTTGGGTCAGTTCTTTGATTCCTGGGTTGAGTAATATGTTCTTTCATACCCCCCCCCCGCCCCGCCAGCATCCATCTTCCTAGCAAAAGAGTCACTGAAGAGAAGAATACCCTGCACAGATGCCGAGGCTTGTTAACTTAGAACTCACCAGTGGCCTTGAATTTATTCATGCAAAAGATATTTATTACGTGCCATATTCCCAGGCATTCTGGAATATATCCACAAGTAAAAGATCCCTGATAACAGAGGGCTCATATTCTCATGGAGGGAAGTGGACAGGAAGTAATAATCTCTATTAACGTGTCAGCTGTAAGCCTGCATAGAAGTTATAAGTACTACGGAAAAATAGAAGTTATAGGGCCAAGGGTGAGTGGGCTGGGGGTCAGAGGTAACTCCTAGGGAAATGACCTCTGAGGAAAGAGCTGGGGTGAGGGATTGGCCCAAGATCCTACTGGGAAGTTGGGGGTGCAGGGAGGGAAGGGCTAGGGATCAGGTGGAAATGCCTTTTCTTTGTTTATTTTATAGTTACTTATTTATTTATTTAGCCTCCAGGGTTATCACTGGGGCTCGGTGTCTGCACTATGAATCCAATGCTCCTGGAGGCTATTTTTTCCCCTTTGCTGCCCTTGTTGTTATTATTATTGTTGTTATTATTTCTGTCATTGTTGTTGGATAGGAGAGAGAGAAATCGAGAGAAGATGGGAAGACAGAGAGGGGGAGAGAAAGACAGACACCTGCAGACCTGCTTCACCACTTGTGAAGCGACCCCCCTGTAGGTGGGGAGCCAGGGGCTCGAACCAGGATCATTGTGCCAGTTCTTGCGCTTTGCACCAAGTGCACTTAACTCACTGCGCTTCTGCCTGGCCCCTGGAAAGGCCTTTTCTTTTCCCTCTGAGTGGCATAGGAAACCCGGAGTTCTGAGAAAACTGACATCACCCAAGTTACTTTAGTCAGAATTACTTCATTTTCTATAGAGAGACTAGACCTTAAGCAAGGAGATAAATCCTTTAATCATTCCATATATTTTTCTGACATGCAAAATGGGTTTAATAAATGTCTAGCTATACTACAACTAGCTATGAAATTCAAAGTAAATCTTTATAGAAAGTACTGTGGTACTGTGAAAGCTATGACACTAGAATGACAGAATATGGATTATGACTACTCTTCTTTTTTTGCCTCCAGGGTTATTGCTGGGGCTTAGTGCCTGCACTACAAATCCACTGCTCCTGAAGGCCATTTTTTCCCCCATTCTGTTGTCCTTGTTATTGTTCTTATTGTTGTTGGATAGGACAGAGAGAAATTGAGAGAGGAGGGAAAGACAGAGATGGGGAGAGAAAGACAGACACCTGCAGATCTGCTTCATCTGCTTGTGAAGTGACCCCCCCCCCCACAGGTGGGGAGCTGGGAGCTCAGACCAGGATTGTTGTGAGGGTCCTTGCACCGGTCCTATCGCTTCATGACATGTGCGCTTAACCCACTGTGCTACCGCCCAGGCCCCCCTATTATTCTTACTGTTGTTTGTACAGTGGATGTTGATACCTGTATTCTACTAACCAACATACAAACTAGCTGAGCTGCTGTCTAAACATGAAGTTAAATACAGAGTATTTATTTATTTTAAAGATTTCATTTATTTATTGATGAAAAAGATAGGAGGTTAGAGAGAAAGAACCAGGTATCACTCTGGTACATGTGCTGCTGGGGATCAAACTCAGGACATCCTGCTTGAGAGTCAAACGCTTTATTCACTGTGCCACCTCCCAGGCCACAATACAGAGTATTTAAATAGAAAAACAGAACAGAAAATTCAGCATAAAGCCATCATTCTTAATAAAAAGCTCAAAATTGATAGTCAATTGTATATAAAAACAACACACTCTAATTTCTATTAAATAGACTTGAGTTGTCCTTGTAGGCAGCCTCTGTATCACATGCTTTACATTAATTGTTTCACTAAGTCCTCATAAATGTTCTTTGAAGCAGAAACTGCTTGTATTTCTATTTAATATCAAGATGCTGGTGAAGGACCCACCAAGGTGACGTGGTATGAGCCTATATGTCAGATTTTACCAACAATCTATAATATGCTCCGTCATCCAGCCATGCAGCAAAGGCTTTCTATGGTTCTACTCTTCACTTTTATAGAGACTTTGTCCCATTCTTTTAAAAGCAATGGCTGAGGTATGGAAGGTGGCACAGTGGTAGAGACTTGAAGTTCAATTCCTGGCACCACATGTCACTAAGTCCTGCTCTGGCTTTATTTTTTTCCTCTCTGTCTCTCCTATCTCACAAGATAAATGCAATACATCCTTGTTTTAAAAAATATTTATTTATTTATTCCCTTTTGTTGTCCTTGTCTTATTGTTGTAGTTATTATTGTTGATGTTGTCGATGTTGGATAGGACAGAGAGAAATGGAGAGGGGAGAGGAAGACAGAGAGGGGGAGAGAAAGATAGACACCTGCAGACCTGCTTCACCGCCTATGAAGCGACTCCCCTGCAGGTGGGAAGCCGGGGGCTCGAACCGGGATCCTTACACTGGTCCTTGTGCTTCGCGTCACCTGCATGCTTAACCTGCTGCACTACCACCTGACTCCCTGCAATACATCTTTAAAGAAATAAAGGCAACAAAGAAATTGTTTCAAAATAGTGTTTGACTCACAAGACATTACAGAAATAGTGGAGGGTCCCTGTGTACCCTTCATCCCATTTCCCCTAAAAATAAGACCCTCCCTTTTTAAAAAATTGCCACCAGGTTACTGCTGGGGCTCAGTGCCTGCACCACAAATCCAATGGTTCCAGCAAACCATTTTTTTTCTCTCTCTCCCTCTCCCTCTCCCTCTCCCTCTCCCTCTCCCTCTCCCTCTCCCTCTGCCTCTCCCTCCCTTCTCCTTTTCCCTCTCTTTAACAGGACAAAAACAAATTGATAAAGGAGAAGGAAATAGAGAGGTAATAGAGATGCCTGTACCACTGTTTTACTGCTCAGGAAGCTTCCCCACCGCAGGTGGAGACCAGGGATTTGAACTCAGGTCCTTGAGCAAGGTAGCATGTATGTTCAACTGGGTGTGCCAACACTTGGCCCCTAATGTTAAGATCTTACATAATCTTTTTTTAAAATTTCTTTATTGGGGATTAATGTTTTACATCAACAGTAAATACAATAGTTCTTACATAATCTTAATATGTGCTCAATACCAAGGATATTCCACACCTATGAAATCTAATCTTCAACAAAGGTGCCCAGAATGTTAAATGAGGAAAGGAGAGTCTCTTCAATAAATGTTCTTGGGGAAACTGGGTTGAAACATGCAGAAGAATGAAACTGAACCACTAGATTTCACCATATATAATAATAAACTCCAAATGTATCAAGGACTTGGATGTTAGGCCAGAAACTATCAAATACTTAGAGGAAAATATTGGCAAAACTCTTTCCATCTCAATTTTATAGACATCTTCAAAGATACTGATCCAATTGCAAGGAAGACTAAAAAAATAAATCAATTGGTCTACATCAAATTAAAAAGCTTCTGCACAGCAAAAGATATCACCACCCAAACAAAAAGACCCCTTGCAGAATGGAAGAAGATCTTTGTATGCCAAAATATATAAGGAGCTCAAACTCAGCAACAACAACAAACAAACAAAAGCAAACTACCCCATCCAAAAATGGGGAGAGGATATGAGCAGAATATTCACCAAAGAAGAGATCCAAAAGACCAACAGGCATATGAAAAAATGCTCCAAGTCATTGATTGTCAGAGAAATATAAATAAAGACAATAATGACATACCACTTCACTCCTGTGAGAGTGTCAGACATCAGAAAAGATAGCAGCAACAAATGCTGGAGAGGTTGTGGGGACAAAGAAATCCACCTGCATTGTTGGTGGGAATGTCAGTTGGTCCAACCTCTGTGGAGAGAAGTCTGGAGAACTCTCAGAAGGCTAAAAATGGACCTGCCCTATGACTCTGCAACTCCTCTCCTGTGGATATATCCTATGGAACCAAACATACCCATACAAAAAGATCTGTGTTGCCTATGCTCATAGCAGCACAATTTGTAATAACCAAAACCTGAAAGTAACCCAAGGTGTCTAACAACAGATGAGTGGTTGAGTAAGTTGTGGTATATATAATGGAATACTATTCAGCTATTAAAAATAGTGAATTCACCTTTTTTTTTTTTTTCTTTTTACCAGAGCCCTGCTCAGCTCATGTTTAAGGTGGTGTGGGGGAATTGAACCTGGGACTTTGGTGCCTCAGGCATGAGAGTCTCTTTGAATAACCATTATGCTATCTACCCCTGCGTATTCACCTTTTATCAACATCAAGTTCTTCACCTCATCTTGGATGGAGCTTGAAGGAATCATGTTAAGTGAGATAAGCCAGAAAGAGAATGATGAATATGGGGGGTCGGGCGGTAGCGCAGTGGGCTAAGCGCACATGGCACAAGGATCCCGGTTCGAGCCCCCAGCTCCCCACCTGCAGGGGAGTCACTTCACAGGCGGTGAAGCAGGTCTGCAGGTGTTTCTCTTTCTCTCCCCCTCTCTGTCTTCCTCTCCTCTCTCTATTTCTCTCTGTCCTATCCAATAATGAGGACATCAACAACAACAATAATAACTACAACAACAATAAGAAATAACAACAACAAGGGCAACAAAAAGGAAAATAAATAAATAAACATTTTTAAAAAGACCCCAAATTCCACCTCTGGCACATAGTTAACAAGTTCTATTGTATGAGGCCTACACCCTCAGCAACTGGAAATGTCAGGGTGGTGGTTGGATATATGAGCCTAGAGCTCAGGAGAGAGGTCTGGGTTGCAGACACAAAGCTCACCTTGTCTAACAAATGGGGCTGAGGTACCGAAGCCAGAGACCCAAAGGAACTCTCTGGGGGCGGATCACCTTAGGACACCCCCACATTCAGAATTCCTATCAAAGGCAGCAGAGGAGCCAAGAGGTGGGAAGAAAGCTGGGAAGATAGTGTTTCCAGAAGTTTTCCACTGTGCTCTTAAGTGCTTACCTAGCAGGGAGTAGCCTGGCCAGATGTTACTGAAAGATACAAGGAAGGTGCAAGAGAAGGGCCCATTGATGCCAGCAGACTGGAAGCCACCCAAAGTGTTAACTTGAGGGCACTGCCAGTAGAGAGATGGCAGGAATTCAGGAGCTCCCATTCACTTGGAAATCAAGACAACTGCTGACTATCCAGGCAGTCAAAATCCCACAATGACTCAGTCTTCCCACAACAGCCCCTGTGGCCAATGCATTTGCTTTGCTATCAAACCTAACCAAGATCTTCATGCTCCAGACGTATAAGGAAGGGACAGGCACAGTCAAGGCCACAACTGTATGTGGAATGTGACTGAGGTCCTCACTGCCCAGGCACAGGGATTCCAGTCAGTTCATTAGTTTAACACTCTCAGAGGGCTCTCAGCCACTTCCAAAGTTTGTGACTTCTCACATCTGAGAGTCCTCCTGATTTTCCCCTAGCAGGCTCCTAACCTCAGCTGTCCTGCCCAAGGTTCACCCCTTTCCCACTCCACTGCACCCCACTGCGGGAGCACAGCAGCCATCCCCATTGGATCCCTCCCATTACTAGAGAGAAAGCAAGAAATCAGCCATCACATAACTCTGACTTACCAGGAACCGTGAGGGTGGAGGGAGATTTTTCAGGGTGCTCATTATTAACAAAGCTGCTATTTTGAACCCAGACTATGTTGACTGGCTCTGGCGGGCCCACTGCGTGACAGGTAAGGTTGAAGGCTGTGTTTCTGGTGACATTCATACTCTCAGGCTGCCTAATAAAGTGAGGAAGTCCTGTAGAGAAAGAAAGGGATGCAAGTGAAAGGACGTTTCAGATTCAGAAGTAAAGGCAGTGTCTAAGGGGAACTTCACCACCTCAGGTCTGAAACAGCCAAGTTCCACCTTCTGAAAATCAGGTGAGTGGTCCAGGAGGTGGCGCAGTGGTAAAGCTTTGGACTCTCAAGCATGAGGTCCCGAGTTTGATCCCCAGCAGCACATGTGCCAGAGTGATGTCTGGTTCTTTCTCTCTCCTCCTATCTTTCTCATAAATAAATAAAATCTTTTTTAAAAAATCAGGTGAGAAAGAAAGCAGAAGCTAATTCCTACTCCAGCTGGTTTTCCAGGACACTCACCCAAAGGGGTTGTAAAGATGTTTCAGAACTGGGTTTTACCGGAAAGGAGACCTGGCAGGTCTAAAATCAGGTGTTGCAAAAACTCTTGGGGCAGACTGGCAGGTTTTCAGTACTTCTTACCAAAATAAACATAATAAAAGGGCTGGGAGAATAACATAAATGTTACGCAAAAGATTCTCATGCATGAAACTCCAAGATCTCAGGTTCAATTCCACAACACCATCTTAAACAAAAGCTGAGAAAAGCTCTGGTCTCTATTTCTTTCTCTGTCTCTCTCTATAAAGTAAAACTTTTTTTTTTTCCTCCAGGGTTGTCGATGAGGCTTGGTGCCTGTACTACAAATCCACTGCTCCTACAGACCATTTTCCCATTTTTGTTGCCCTTGTTGTTATTATTATTGTTATTGCTGCTGCTGTTGGATAGGACAGAGAGAAAATGAGAGAGAAGAGGAAGACAGAGAGGAGAGAAAGATAGACACCTGCAGACCTGCTTCACTGCCTGGAAGCGACTCCCCTGCATGTGGGGAGCCGGGGGCTTGAACTGGGAGATCCTTACACCAGTCCTGTGCTTTGCATCATGTGCACTTAACGTGCTGTGCTACTGCCCGGGCCCCAAAGTAAATTTTTATGAAGTCACAATAATAGGCCTACCTGGGTTTTTTTTTGTTTTGTTTTGCTTGTTTGTTTTATTTTTAGGACCTTCAAATGAGTGACAATAAAATCTGTAGACACTTTCCAAAAGTGCATGCCTGTGTCTACAGAAAAATAAAACTATCCAGTTATGATGTAAAAATCTTTGACTATAATTTCAGAATCAGGGCCATAAGGAAAGAGCCAGTTGTTATTTATATGGAACATGTAGCAAAAATTTAGCAGTTCAAACTAATTGTCCTCAGTCTTTCAAATTGTGATCTTTTGGGACTGAGAACTCACAGACATGGTCCCAGCAGACATGATGTGGGAGGGAGAAAATGAGATTCTTTTCTCCTGTTTCAAAGTTTTACAACACTCCATTTGAACTAAAATGTTCCCACATTTTTCCAAGACCCTGACAAGTAAAATAACAAGCCCTTTAAATATTTTTCCTGGACTAGCAGCAAGTGTAAGGACCCTCCCAAGATGCTGACTTAACACTGAAGCAGTAGCTGTGAAGCCCAGGAGGGACCTAGCAAAGCTCTAACAGAGACCCCCTTTAAGGTGCCTCTCTCGGGAGTCAGGCGGTAGCGCAGCGGGTTAAGCACATGTGGCGCAAAGCCCAAAGACCAGCATGAGGATCCCGGTTTGAGCCCCCGGCTCCCCACCTGCAGGGGAGTCGCTTCACAGGTGGTGATGCAGGTCTGCAGGTGTCTATCTTTCTCTCCTCCTGTCTGTCTTCCCCTCCTCTCTCCATTTCTCTCTGTCCTATCCAACAACGATGGCATCAATAACTACAACAATAAAACAACAAGGGCAGAAAATGGAATAAATAAATAAATATTAACCAAAAAAAAAAGGTGCCTCTCTCCCTCAACCCTACCGAAGCATTTTTTTCAGTATTATTTTTTTTTAATTTATTTATTTCCTTTTGTTGCCCTCGTTGTTTTATTGTTGTAATTATTGTTGTTCTTGATGTTGTTGGATAGGACAGAGAGAAATGGAGAGAGGAGGGGAAGACAGAGAGGGGGAGAGAAAGACAGACACCTGCAGACCTGCTTCATCGCCTGTGAAGTGACTCCCCTGCAGGTGGGGAGCCGGGGCTAGAACTGGGATCCTTAAGCTGGTCTTTGCGCTTTGCGGCACGTGCGCTTAACCCGCTGCGCTACCGCCTGATTCCCCCTACCTAAGCATTTGTGAGTATAAGATTCAGGTTTGCAAAAGAATGGGTAATGGACCAGCTTTTTAGTGGGAGATGTGTCTAGCTGAACTTTCCTGAGTAGCTAACAACCTGCTCTCAAGTCTATGATAAGGACTAGACATGTGTTCTGCTAACAGGGGCGCTTCAGAGAGCACCTACTACTCAGAGAGCACCAGCATTGCTGCCTAAAAGGTGCACTGGAGGGCAGTCACCAAGCTGGTGACACTACAAGGGTTTCCACAGGCATGTAGACCCTCAGACCTGGGGCATCAAATCCAAGACTTGGCTTCACTAATCTGGTTGACTTACGCACCAGCTCTCATTCCCCACTCAAGCTCAAGTTCCCTTGAGGGCAGAGACTGCCTTCTCACCCAAAGTCCGACTTCTCACCCCAGCTGAGCTCAGTTCATGGCATGTTATAGAACTGTACCAAACCAAACAAATGACAAATGACAAATCCCAGTGCCCTAGACTCAACTGCTGAGCCAGTTCAGTCAGCCTCTCCTGAGTTTCAGCATCATCTGAAAAAGATGCTGAATAATAAGCAAACTGACATTAGACCAGGTGAGTATTGCCTAGTGTGGGCACTAGGAACTAGAAAATGGAATGAAGTTCACTCTTTAAAAAAAAAAGTTTCTCTCTCCCTTCCTCCTTCCTCTTTCTTTCTCTCCTTTGTATAAAACCTGAATACCAGGAAGTCCTAGTACCTAGGATAGAACTAAAACTTTAAGAGCTGATCTCACTTCATTATTACTGAAGTCTAAAATGGTTTGCTTTTCTAAAAAGTCGGTGCTTATGAACTTGCAAGATTTGCATGCAGAGTTATAAATTGGCATGGCAAACTCAAGAGTATTTACACACAGCAATTAACATAGGCTCTAAAACAAACAGTGCTGTCTCAACCATATACTGGGTGGCCTCTGGACTTACCTTGCACCTCAATGAAGATGGGATCAGACACAATTTCGTCATTGTTTATTATCATCTTACATGCATATGAGCCATTGTCTGAGCGCTGCACACTGGTTATGCTTCAGAGAAAACACACAAAGATGATTATAATGACTACCTTTAAGATCCTTCTGTAGAAAGAATTATAACACTCTTCTACTTCCTTGCCTTATGCTATAATAACTCATCATATATGCCAGCCTGGTTAGGACCTGGTACCCAGATATCTAGCCAAACACTATTCTTACTTCTAAGAAAGTATTTTCCAGGTATGATTAGCATTTCAATCAGGAAGAAGGAGCTCTGCCCCCAACCTGCCTTGGGAGTCAAAGCTGTAACATCTCTGGATCTCCAGCTGACATTCTACAGATTTCAGATTTGCCAACAATACCTACAATCACATTAACCAAGTCCTTCAAACATATTTCTCTCTCTCTACACACACTTATTAGTTCTCTTTCTCTGGGGGGTGGGTGGGAAATCCCTGACTAATGGATTTTTGTGACTTACCTTGATTTTTTTTTCAAAAGGCTTATTTATGTGTTTATTTGGGGGAAGGAGAGAGAGAGAGAGAAACAGAACACTGCTTAACACTGGCATCAGATGGTACTAATAATTGAATCTGTGGCCCTGGGGCCTCAGATGTACAAGTTAGTTATCTTAATTTTTACGGTAGACTCTACCTTGGAGTTCTCAATATTACAATGCCACCCCCTCAAGGGATTTTTCAAATCTGTAAGGATATTTTATGTAGTCACAATAACTAGGTAGCACTGTGGCTTTCAGGGGATAAGGGAAAAGGTCCCATATCCCAGATGACCTGAGACTAGAGTCCAGTTCCATTTTTCATGCACACAAAATATTTTGTCTGGTTTTCATATTTATGAATTTCTAAGGACTATAACTATCATGAGTATGAAAAGCCACTTCCCCATTGTCTTGTTTGGAACTCAGCCATGTCTAGGTCATCATTTGAAAAACAGACCAGTCAGCACTGATCCATTTGCAGTTGTCACAGGCCTAGGGTGCACCAGAGTACAGTTCCCTGCACACGTCACTGTCATTCCTGGTGTGGACATGCCCATTTATATCCATTTGTTATAAGTAATCTTCCTTCTGTTTTTCTGCTATAATGGTTTGAACACCAGGTTATGCAACACCTGATATAAAAGGTGGCATTGGCTTTAAGAGGTTGGAACCCCCCCCCCCATTCCAATGTGTTTTCAAATAGGAGGATTTGCAACATACATGATATTCACACCTAGGCAGGGCTGGGAGGGTTGAGAGACATTAGGAATGTGTTCAGATGCTCTTTCTTAGCCCAAATATGTTAATTTCTTCTTTGCTTCTCAGACCCAGCAAAGAAGACTATGACTAGGGGGCTGGGTGGTGGTGCATCTGGTTGAGCGCACATGTTATAATGTTCAAGGACCCAGGTTTGAGCCCCCAGTCCCCACCAGCAGAGGGAAAGCTTCATGAGTGGTAAAGCAGTGCTGCAGGTGTCTCTCTCTGTCTCTCTCCCTCTTGATCACTCCTTTCCCTCTTGATTTCTGGCTCTTTCTATCCAATAAATAAATAAAGATAACAAAAAATATATATAAAAAAGAACATGACTAGAGGAATATGAGAAAGAAGAACAATATGGCCCAGTTCACCTTCCTTCCAAGCATCTTGATCCCGAAAACTAATTTATCCCAAAACAAAACAAAACAAACAAATAAACAAAAAAAACCCCATCCTTCAACCTGTCGAACTAAGTCTTATGTTTAGGGAGTTGGGCGGTTGTGCAGCAGGTTAAGCGCACATGGCACAAAGCGCAAGGACCTGCATAAGGATCCGGGTTCGAGCCCCTGGCTCCCCACCTATAGGGGAGTTGATTCACAGGCAGTGAAGCAGGTCTACAGGTGTCTGTCTTTCTCTCCTCCTCTCTGTCTTCCCCTCCTCTCTCCATTTCTCTCTGTGCTATCCAACAACAATGACAACAATAATAACTACAATAATAAAAAAGGGCAACAAAAGAAAATAAATAAATCAATAAATATTTTTTTAAAAATTTGTAAAAAGTCTTATGTTTAAAGAAGACCAGGAAGCTGGCAAGGTCAGACAGAACCCTGTACTAGCCCAGAAACCCCCTCTTCCCTCACACACACAGGTGATGGCAGCCTGCACAGAGATTAATAGCACAGTCAGCATTCAGAGCCATCACACAGCCTAGAGGGATCCCAGGCCTGGAGAAGCAAGAATTCTCAGGGTCAGTCACAGGTTCCAGAAGAACCACCAAACATTTTCACGTTTCTCCTCAACAACTCTGTATTGCAGAATGCTACAAATCTGTGATAAACAGAGACTAAGAGATGTTATCAAGAATGACGCCAATCAGAAATGAGAGGACCAGAGCTGCTTGGGCTAATGTCACCTCCTTATTCCCAGGACCCAGCAACTTGAGTGTCTCCTGTCACCTGCATCTCCTATATGCCAATCTGAACAGGACTCTGTTGATTTGGAATATTCTGCCTTTATCTTCCTCCTCATTCCTATTTAGGAGTCACAGACTTCTAGAATATACTTAATGGATGGATAGATGTGTGGATGATGGTTGTTGAGAGGACCAGGTGTCAAGGAAAGAGATGATATTTCTCCATCTTTAGGGCAGAGCTGGAAGGTCACTATATCCAGAGGCCTCCAGGAAAAGACAGAAAGAGATTTCACATGACAAAAATATCCAAATAAGGGGCTAACTGACCTTACCCCGACAATACCCCAGGATATCATGATGTGACAAGAAGGGACTGAAGATTAAGGGAGAAACATATGTGCCTGGAATGGTCCCCTGCCCACTGTGAGTAAGAACTGGTAGCTTTCAAGGGGACCAGGCAGTGGTGCACCTGGTTCAGCACACGCATTACAGTTCATAAGAACCCAGGTTCCAGTCCCTGGTGTCCGTCCACCTGCAGGGGGGAAGCTTCATGAGTGGTGATACAGGGCTGTTGGTGTTCCTCTTTCCCTCTCCTCTCCCTTCTCAATTTCTCTCTGTATCTATCCAGTAATAATAAAAAAAATGTTTAAGAAAGAAAGAGAGAGAACTGGTAGCTTTCAGTAATGCCTGAGATCTTTGCACAATTGCCATGTCTTTGTTACAGTTCCGAGGGAAAGTAGGATCGTGTCTATTTGAGAGTGGGTCCTCTCCACATAGTTCACAAGTTCAATTTAGAAGAGGCATTATTTTTCAGAGATGAGGATCACTGGTTCAAAAGAGTGCACCTCAAGGTCATATAGGCTGGGGACACCTGTTGCCTCTGAAGGTCTGACTCTGGCCCAAGGCTTATAACCTTGCTGTTACAGTAGGCTTCCCACATGACAAGTAAGGACCAGAGAAGGGTACAGGCCAGGTGGCCCCAAGTGGGGAGCACTCGGTCCAGGGTACCAAGTACCTCTGTGCAAAGATCCTAAGGAACCCAAGAAACAATCAGGCACAAAACAACTTAGCAGCACGTCAGGCTGCAGAAAGTGAACTTCACAGAGTCTAGGCAAACATTAAGCCAACCACCAGGGAAAATTCAGATTCTGAGGGCAAAAGAAGGGCACAAAATGTGATCGAAATATGGTGTCTAGTTATTCATAGGAATGATTTAGCAATGGTCTGGTGAGAAGGACAACTTGTTTACATTAATTAACAAGTTCAAATCCATCTTAGTTGTAGTAAAAATTGCTATTTCCTGGCACCTAAATAAAAACTTCTGTCCCCAAAAAAGTTGGGGAGTCAAAAGAAGGGGTTGTGCTAGCTCTCCTCCCTCTACTAGCTGAAACAGTTTCTGCAGAAGCTCAGCAGGAAAGGTTTTATGGTCCCAACAGCAACCGGGGGTGGGGGGGCTTAATAATGACTTCCAGAAAAAAAAGCAAGAAAAGGGAACATAACTGAGTTTAATAATTCCATCAAATGCTCCAGATCTGTAGATAGGAATTTTTCCTAATCTGACAGGTAGGTGGGGAGCACAATGAAAGAAAAACAAATAAGCAAACAACAAACAAGCCAGGAGCTGTCCCAACTCTAAGATTCCAGACATTTCCAGAGAGAAAAGCAGGCCACTCCTAAGTGACTCGGAACAGCACTGCATTTCTCAGGAACAAGTCTAGGAACAAAAAGGAAGCAGATCAGTAAGTTCAAAATAACAACAGGAAGTTATTTCCCTTTTGAATTATGAAATTCTGACTAAACTACCCCAAGGTGAGAATAGGGGGGAAATGGTATGCTCACAGAAACACCACCCAGGATGCCAGTGGAGGTAGGTGCTGTGTCCAAGTGAAGGAGAAAAGCCAAAGAGAAGGAAGCCAGGACTCAGGGAATAGAAAACAGCAGAGATCTGGAGAAAGGACAGCTTCTGGATAGGTATCTTAAAGGAAAGAAAAAAAAAGTCCTAGTAATGCTTGAGAGGACATTTTTGAGAGAAGATGATTATTTCCATTTAGAATGGGGAGGAGAGTACATACTGAAAGGTAGATAATTAAGCATACAAGCTAGGAAACTATTAAAAATTCAAGAAAAAATTTAAAGAACTACAAAGAAGTACCAAGTCATCAGAAAAGTCATGATGTATATTTTCTAGCTTTCTATGAAAAAAATGCATCACAAACCTCACCTCTCCAGATCCCTACTCCACTAGGGAAAGATAAAGGGATAGAGACAGGCTGGGGATATGGATTGACCTGCCAACACCCATGCCTAGTGGAGAAGCAATTACAAAAGATAGAACTCCCACCTTCTCTACCCCAAAAACAGTTTTGGTCCATACTCCCAGAGGGATAAATGATAGGAGAGGGACCATTCCACCAGGACACGAAGCATTTGTCACCAAGAATATTTTTATTTACTATGTAGTATTTTTTTTTATAACATCAATGAAAGGGAAGCGAATCTGAAAAACACTAGAGGAAACCAGGTAGTTTTGCTTATCTGAGAGAGAAGAGGAAAAAAGGAAAGACAACTGGAAGCAGTAATGAGTGAACTAGAAAGGAAGCGAAAGCAGGACCACTAAAAGAAAGGGGGGCAGACAGATAGATAGTTATGTAGGTAGATAGAACTCGAGCTCATGGGAGTCAGGGGGTCGACTCCCGCCTGCAGGGGAGTCACTTCACAAGTAGTGAAGCAGGTCTGCAGGTGTCTGTCTTTATCCCCCCCCCCCTTTATCTTCCCCTCATATCTCCATTTCTCTCGGTCCTATCCAACAATGATGACAACTATAATAACTACAACAATTAAAAAAAAGGGCAACAAAGGGGAAAATAAATAAATAAATATTTAAAAAATAATAATAAAAAGAATTCGAGCTCATACCTACAGATTACACAGGTTCCTGTGCTGAATATGGGCCCCAGATCAAATTGATGGAGTTTACAGTTAACGTTATTTATATATTTTTCCCATATTTAGGAGCTACTCTCTTCCCTGATCCAGCTTTCTAGTCCTATTTCCAATTCTGACACCATCTCCCCAGACAATTTGGCCCACCTGCATGTTAGCTATTGGGTTTGGGCAAAAATTAGTAAAGTCATGGGCCCCATGGAATATACCTATAATAGACCTACTAGCTTTTTCCAAATGGAAACCCCAAATTTCATCTGCTCTATTCTTGCCTTTAGGTTCCTGATTATTAAACAATTTGTTCTACTTCATATCTTAATGCTTTTTCAATCACCAAGTTGTAGACACTATCATGACGCTGACCTGACTTTCCTGGGCAGATGACCTCACCAATGTGTCCTGGGATTTCACCTGTCCAGAGTCCCGCCCCACTAGGAAAAGAGAGAAACAGGCTGGGAGTATGAATCGATCTGCCGATGCCCATGTCCAGCAGAGAAGCAATTACAGAAGTCAGACCTTTCACCTTCTGCATCCCATAATGATCCTGGGTCCATGTTCCCAGAGGGATAAAAGAATAGGAAAGCTTTCAATAGAGAAGATGGGATATGGAACTCTGGTGGTGGGAATTGCATGGCATTTTACCCCTTTTATCCTATGGTCTTGTCAATCATTATTAAATAATAATAATAAAAGATAGATATTGAATCAGCCCATATCAGTGACCTTGGAGAACTACTGCAGTTTATAATGGAGGGGATGGGACACAGAACTCTGGTGGTAGAACATTATGGAATTATATCCCTGTTATCTTACAATTTTGTAAATCAGTATTAAACCACTAATAAAAAAAGAAGCAAAATACATCATTTTTCTGACAACTCAGTATTTATAGTCTAAAATATGATTCAGCTGAAAGCAGCATAGACACAGCTATAGCCACACTACTATGAAGCCTGGCTGCTCATTTATCTGTGGGGCATGGACACAGCTCACTGGGACTAATCTCTCTGGAAAGACAGCCAAGAAACAGGGAGTTTAGGGTCACTGGAGAAGACCTGGGAATGGAGTAAGGAATTTTTTACAAGAAAATTTTACCTCATGTATGCACTGCTTAAAAAAAAAAAAATGGTTAAGCACACGTGGCACGAAGCACAAGGACCAACGTGAGGATCCCGGTTCAAGCCCCAGGCTCCACACCTGCAGGGGAGTCACTTCACAGGCAGTGATGCAGGTCTGCAAGTGTCTGTCTTTCTCTCCCCCTCTGTCTTCCCCTCCTCTCTCCATTTCTCTCTATCTTACCTAACAACTATAACATCAATAACAACAACAATAAAAAAAAAAAAACAAGGGCAACAAAAGAGAAAATTTAAAAAAAATTTTAAAAATGGGTTGGGAGTCGGGCGGTAGCTGAGCGGGTTAAGCGCACGTGGCACAAAGCTCAAGGACCAGCGTAGGGAACCTGGTTCCAGCCCCACTCCCCATCTGCAGGGGAGGCGCTTCACAAGCAGTGAAGCAGGTCTGCAGGTGTCTTTCTCTCTGCTATCCGACTGATTGTCTAGATTCCATTTATTTCCCTTTACTTGTTTTGCTGGGTCCTTGCACATGGTAAAATGTGTGCTTTACTGGGTGCACCACAACCTGGCTCCATTTATTTACTTCTTTTTAAAAAAATTTTTATTATCTTTATTGAACAGTCAGAAATCAAGAGGGAAGGGGGTGATAGGGAGAGAGACAGAGACACACATGCAACACTGCTCCACCAGTTGTGAAGCTTTCCCTCTGCAGGTGGAGACCGGGAGCTCAGACCCAGGCCCTTGTGCATTCTTTTTTTTTTTTTTTTTTTTTTGGATCAATCAGCAGCTTTATTTAGTTTATTATTAGAATCATAGAAGAGAAAGAACCAGACACTCTGGTACATGTGTTGCCGGGGATTGAACTCAGGACTTCATGTTCGAGTCCGATGCTCTATGCACTGTGCCACCTCCCGGACCCCCTTAGACCGGCAGCCTCATTGAAGTGAGGCAGGACCCCCCAACCTGCGGTTCCGAGGGCTCCGGGCATCTGGGGTGCTGGAGGTTAGGTACCCAGGCGGAGTTGAGTGGCAACTTCCGGGGGTGTCTGGGCCTGGGTTTCACCTGCGCGCACTGCAGGGTGTGTGTGTGTGTGTGTGTGTGTGTGTGTGTGTGTGTGTGTGTGTGTGTGTGTGTGTGTGTGTGTGTGAGCTGAGGCCCCGCTGGCTTTAGGTGCTGGATCTCACCCACAGCCACGGTAGAGGCCGAAGGTGATTTTCTACAGACGCCGTTTTTTATTTCTTTATTGGGGGATTAATGTTTTATAATCGACAATAAATACAATAGTTTGTACATGCGTAACATTTCCCAGTTTTCCACATATCAATTCAGCCCCTACTAGGTCCTCTGTCATCCTGTTCCAGAACCTGAACTCTCCCCACTGCCCACCCCAGAGTCTTTTACTTTGGTGCAACTCATTTTTTTAAAAAAATTTTTATGTGTACTTTATATTTATTTATTTTCCCTTTTGTTGCCCTTGTTGTTTTATTGTTGTTGTAGTTATTATTGCTGTTGTTGATGATGTCGTCATTGTTGGATAGGACAGAGAGAAATGGAGAGAGGAGGGGAAGACAGAGAGGGGGAGAGAAAGATAGACACCTGCAGACCTGCTTCACCACCTGTAAATCGACCCCCCTGCAGGTGGAGAGCCAGGGCTCCAACTGGGATTCTTACTCTGGTCCTTGTGCTTCGCACCACATGCGCTTAACCCGCTGAGCTACCGCCAGACCCCCAAGTATCCTCTTTCTAACAGCCATGGTTCATGTGTGCTGCTGTGATCCCATGAATAGCCCACGCTCAGGCAAATCTTACACGAACTGTGAGTTACAAGGAAGCTTTCTCTTTTTTTATAAACTTTAAAAAAATTTTAATATTTATTTATCCCCTTTTGTTGCCCTTGTTGTTTTATTGCTGTAGTTATTATTGTTATCATCGTTGTTGAATAGGAAGGACAGAGAGAAATGGAGAGAGGAGGGGAAGACATAGAGGAGGAGAGAAAGATAGACACCTGCAGACCTGCTTCACCACCTGTGAAGCAATTCCCCTGCAGGTGGGGATCCGGGGGCTACAACTGGACCCTTACACCAGTCCAAGGAAGCTTTCTCTAGGAGAAGCAAGTTGGAAAGTGTCAAGGATCTCCGACTAGCAATAATGTTTCAAGCTGCTGGCTTGACTAAAGATAGCAAGCTATGATTCTCCAGATGATTTTGCTGATTCCTCACACACAATACTCCTTTTGCAATTACTAAAAGCAACGTGGTGACGTACCTGGTTGAGCACACATGTTACAATGTGCAAGGACCTAGGTTTAAGCCCCTGGTCCCCTCTGCAGGGGGACAGCTTTGCCAGGGGTGAAGTAATGTTGCAGGTGTCTATCTGTCTCTCTCCCTCTTTATCACCTTCTTCTTTATTGATTTCTGGTTGTTTCTATCCAGTAAATAGATAATAAAATAAATGAATAAATGAATAAAATTAAAGCAACAGGTTGAAGAAGTGGCAAGAGTCTTGGGCAGATCCCACGGGGCAGGTGGTGGACAAGGGGTTCAGCACACAGAGTCTAGAAGGGCCCAACAGCAGAAACATCTTACACAGGTGGGAGGGTGAGGGTGCCTCCAAAGGCACAGGGTATAAACCCCCAAACTAACACTGAACCTCTCTGCAGAGAAAATCTACCAAGAAAGTCAGTTCCTTTCAGCTACTGGGAAATCTGCCAGAATTGAAAGAGCACTGGGGATCCCTAGACGACACAGAAAAACAAACAGCAAATATTTTTTCTTTCACCACAACTGTCAGATACTATTGGCCTATAGGAACATCAGCTTTGGCCCTTCCCTCCTCTCCTTCCTCCTTCCCTTCCTCGCTTTCTCGTGAAACTTTTTATTTATTTATTTTTTCATTACTGGAGGATTAATGGTTTACAATCAACAGTAAAATACAGTAGTTTGTACATGTTTAAGACTTCTCAGTTTTTTACATAACCAAACATTTTTCTTTTCTTTTCATTTATTTTGGATAGAGATAAAGAAAAATTGAGAGGGTAAAGGGAGACAGGGAGAGAGAGAGAGAGAGAGAGAGAGAGGACTCCATTACTACTTCATCATTTATAAAGCTTCTCCCCTGCAGATGGGGACCATGGGCTTGAACTCAGGTCCTTGTGCACTGTAATGTGTGCTCTCAACCATGTGCACCATCACCCAGCCCCCTGGCTTCTTCTCGTGAGCTGGTCTCCTCAGTCTTCTGGTCTGAGGGTTAGTACTTTCTGGCAACACTTCCCCTGGTGAAGCAGATCTCCAACTAAGAGGGCTTCTTATACTCCACCTCAGGCTTTTAGTTACATCCCACAAATTGTTCCTTTGAGACTCTAGGGAAAGGTCTTGGTTACAAAGATTCTAGGGGGCTCAATAAATAGACATCACACAAATTTGAGCTGATATCAGATACAAATAATGTGGGTTATAGGTTAGAGTGCTGAGGGAGCCCAGCCCAGTGACTGAGCACACATGTTACCATGCACAAGGGGCTTGAAGCTGCAGACAGAAAACTTCGTAAGTTGTGGAACAGTGTTGCAGGTGTCTCTTTCTCTTTCTCTCTGTCTCTCTCTTTTAGCCTCCAGTTGCTGGGGCTTGGTGCCAGCACTACAAATCCACCGCTTCTGGTGGCTTATTATTATTATTATTCAATAGGACAGAGAGAAATTGAGAGGAGAGGGTAGATAGAGGGAGAGAAAGATATACATCTGCAGAGCTGTTTCACTGCTTGTGAAGGACTCCCTGCAGGTGGGGAGCTAGAGGCTCGAACCAGGATCCTTACTCAGTCCTTGCCTTTCTTTTTAAAATTTTTAAAAAATATTTATTTATTTATCTTGATCTTTTGTTGCCCTTGTTGTTTTATTGTTGTAGTAATTATTGTTGTTGTTGATATCGTCGTTGTTGGATAAGACAGAGAGAAATGGAAAGAGGAGGGGAAGACAGAGAGCAGGAGAGAAAGATAGACACCTGCAGACTTGCTTCACCACTTGTGAAGCGACCCCCCCTGCAGGTGGGGAGCTGGGGACTCAAACCAGGATCCTTAAGCCGGTCCTTGTGCTTTGCACTACCTACGGTTAAGCTGCTGTGCTACCCCGGTCCTTGCCTTTCATACTATGTGCACTTAACTCAGTGCGCCACCGCCTGACCCCCCCCTCTCTATTTCCCCTTCCCCTCTAAATTTCTCTTTGCCCTATGAAATAAAAAATCAATAAATAAAAGATTAATGACAACCTAGGCTCTGTCAACAGTAACACACAAAGTGAATAATAATAAAAAAAAAGTTGTGGTCTGGGAAGTGAGGGAGTGATAAAGCTTTGTACTCTCAAGAATGAGGTTCTGAGTTTGATCCCCAGCAGCACATGTGCCAAAGTGATATCTGGTTCTTTCTCTCTCCTCCTATATTTCTCATTAATAAATAAATAAATAAATAAAATCTTAAAAAAAAAAAAAGAAAAGAAAGAAAGAAAGAAAAAGTGAGGGGAGGGGAGATAGCATAATGGTTATGCAAACAGACTCTCATGCCTGAGGCTCCCAGGTCCCAGGTTCAACCCTGTGCACCATCATAAGCCAGAGCTGAGCAGTGCTCTGGTAAGAACAAAAGACAGAGCTTCCAGAGGCATGGCTGAAGAGTAGCAGAAGCTGTTTTGCTCTCCTGGCTCAACCAGGAATAACAAAGAGGGTCACCTAAGAACGCATCAAGATGAGACTAGGATCACCCCAGGAACTCACCAAGCCACAGACTGTGTCCAGAGATGCCAGTTCCAGTACTTTGCTACCAAATTGCAGACGCTTCCATGACACCAACCTGACTTCCCTGGATAGATGACCTCACCAATGTGTCCTGAAACCTCACTTCTCCAGAGCCCTGCCCCACTAGGGAAAGACAGAAACAGGCTGGGGGGGATGGATCCTCTGCCAACGTCCATGTCCAGTAGAGAAGCAATTACAGAAGTCAAACCTCCCATCTTCTGCACCCCTCAAAATTTTTTGGTCCATACTCCCAGAGGGATAAAGAATAGGGAAGCTTCCAATGGAAGTGATGGGACACAGAATTCTGGCGGTGGGAACTGTGTGGAATTGCACACCTCTTATCCTACAATCTTGTTCATCGTTATTAAACCACTAAAATTTTTTTTTTAAAAAAGACAGAAAGAAAGAAAGGGGGAAAAAGAGAGAAAGAAAGAGAGAGGGAGCGGGTTAAGCGCAGGTCGTGCAAAGCACAAGGACTGGCATAAGGATGCCAGTTTCAACCCCCAGCTCCCCACCTGCAGGGGAGTCACTTCACAGGTGGTGAAGCAGGTCTGCAGGTGTCTATCTTTCTCTCCCCCTCTCTGTCTTCCCCTCCTCTCTCCATTTCTCTCTGTCCTATCCAACAATGACGACATCAATAACAACAACTACAACAATGAAAAACAACAAGGGCAACAAAAGGGAAAATAAATAAATAAATATTAAAAAAAAAAAGAAAAAGAAGAAACAGAAAGAGAGGCAGAAAGAAAGAATTATTAGCATAGAATGGGCTTAGCTCAAGAGGGCAGCTGAACAGTAAGTGCCGAGGCAACCATTTCTTCTCTTGTATATGCTCTATTTTGAAAATAATTTTACACGTTTTCCTTTTTTGTGGGTATTTGTTTTTGCACCAGAGTGTTTTTGTTTTGTTTTGTTTTTCTCTAGGGTTTCATGTCTGTATGATTCAATCACTCCTAATGGACTTTTTTTTTTTTTAACAGAGGGTAAGAGATAATGAAAGAGAGATGCCAGAGCACTGCTTCACTGCTCACAAATCACCTCCGTAATTCCTTTGGCTCATCCCTGCCAAAAAAAAAGTAGGATTCCAAGAAGGTGACCCAAGTAGCTAAAGATTTGTGCCATTTCCTGAAAGTATGAACTTTATCCCCCCTGTCCTGAGGCAGACGTGAGGGCACGATTTACAGCAGTAGTGGGGATTGGGGAAAGATGAAAGAGAGAGGAAATAAGGGTAAATGAAAATACTAGAAGCACTTTGGCTTTTAAAAGCCCCACTTGGTTATATAGATGTCTCCTCACACACAATAAAAAACATTGTTCTAGAGCCATGAAGGGGAATCAGGGGTAGTGTGATGCTTTTACATGAGGTCTGGGTTCAATCCTTGGCAGTATATAAAAACACACAATATAGTACAGTAGTTTTGCATAATGACTTTCATGCTTGAGGCTCTGAGGTCCTGGGTTCAGTCCTCAGCACCAACATAAACCTGAGCTGACCAGTGCCCTAGTGTGTGTGTGTTGTGTGTGTATCTCTTTAAATAAATAAATATATTTTTAAAACCATGAAAGATGGTGCTAGAAGATAGTTTACACCAAGACAAAAACAAAACTAGAACATCAAAAATGGAACAGCAGTGGTAGATTTTCATTGAAAAGAAAAGAAGAGGAGAGGAGAAGAAAAAACAAAAGGAAAGAAGAGGAAAGAAAAGGAAAGAGGCAGTGGTAGATAGCGTAAAGGTTAGGCAAAGAAACTCTCATGTCTGAGGCTCCAGAGTCTGAGGTTCAATCCCCTACACCGCCATAAGCCATAAACCAGAGCTGAGCAGAGCTCTGATTAAAAGAAAAGAAAAAAAAAAAACAACACTGTTACTACTGATTGGGTGAGCTCTTGGGTCGAGCAGGACTTGCATGGCTTGTAGCTCAGGTGGGGTGTTGTCCCCTCAAACCTGATAACCAACAGGTCTGGTGAGACCAAGATCATAGGAAATGTCAACCATACTGACTGACTGCCACAATCCACTCTTTAAATAAACCACCAGGACTGCCCACAAGGAAACCAGAAGGGTGGTTTCCACATAGGAAGCTTTTGCTTCTCAATCAGCTGTAACACCATACTAGAAAAAGAAAGGCAGAAACCACATACCTGAAGGAAGAGATAACAGTGGTAACTTCATCATCTGAATAAAACTGAGTGATTGTATGGTGTGCCTCAAGCAATTCCTTTCCATCTTTCCACCAAGAGAGAACTGCAGTGTCCTGGAATAGACTAGGTATATTGATAGAGCAATTGAACTTGACATCTTTATGTTCAGAAAGTACAATATGGCCAACTGTGGGGTTAAATGCAACAGATGGTAGGAAGTTTGGCCAGGAAGAAGTCGTCCCAGGAAAGGCTCTGTTTCCTGTATGTAGTCTTCCAGGCTCGGTAGGTGAGAACAAGTCAGGCTGGTCCCCTCTGGGCTCGGAAGGTGAAAATGGTGCTCCGTCAGCTTTTGGGCCTCCTGGGAATGGCAGACTGGTCTTACTGTCTTTCCTCACCTCAGCAATTGCTGAAAAACATAACATTCAATGCTCAGCTTTTTAAATAATCTATTTTTCACAGACACTTCCCGACTCACTGGACCACAAAATGTCCTCAGAAAATGGGAACAGAATTCATACAACTCACACATCCAGATACACATTTTCATTCAAGAGTTCATTTGTGCATGTACTTCCTTCAAAAGAATTTTTAAGTACTAATTCAAAAGGACATATGTATCACTATGTACATAACTGTACCACCTACAAAAGCCAAAATATGAAAGCAACATTAATGCCCAATGACAAACGGCTGGATATAGAAGTTTTGGACAGAGAGAGAGAGAGACCTAAATGGAACACTACTCTGCAGTTTAAAAAAAAAAAGATGGTTTCATTTAGGGCAAAATAGATGGAACTGGAGGTGATTAATTAGTTTGAATGAAATAAGTAAAGAGGTGAAGAACAACTCTGTAGGATGATTTTGCTCATATATGGAACACAGGTGACAAAAACAGATGTACTTGCAAAAACAATGGTAACCAAACTGTTTCTTGGACTTTATGAGACCTATGAGGGGGGAGCACAGAGGTGGAGAATGAACAGAATTTTGATGGGAAATGTGGTGAGGTACACATACCATGTATGGGTGTGAAATTATACCTCTGAAATTTTTTAATTCTGCAAAGCACTATTAAATCACTAATAAAAATGCTTAAGAAATAGAATTCCCTCCAGCAAAAACTTTTTTTAAACTGTGCCTTATTACAAGTTCTTACTACAAATTAACATCATAGCAGGAAGGTGATGGTAGCTGAGGTGATGTTTCTCACTGCTCAGTCATAAGACTATGCTGCTAATTGGTTACATATAATGATGTTTTGGCCAACAGTGGACTATCTATGGCATGGTGAGCCCAATGGATTATATAACATAGCTCAGGTGTGCAGCAGGTGAAAATACTGAGGTTTCTGTAATTATATGCTGTGACATTCATACAACAAAATTACTTCATGGCAAATTCCTTAGAATAAATTCCTGTCGCTACATTATGCATGAGTGAATCCTTACAAAAGTTGCTACTGGTCACAGAGATGAATTTATAATTCTTGTGCTTAGACATGACCTACACCTATATATGGGGACAAGTAGGGGAGCAGTAAGCATTTATGCCACCGGCTGTGGGATGACCTGAAACTACCAGAAAAATGCTTGTCTGCTCACCGAATGGACCTGAACATGTTTAGGCTTCATCTGACCCACAAGCGATCCAAACAATATATAGTCTTTCAATTGTTGTGTTTATACTTTTTTTGATGATGTCTGAATTAAAAAAAAATTATTTATTAATGAGGGACAGTGAGAGAACCAGAGAACCAAAGCATCTAACATATGTGATGCTGGAAATTAAATTTGGTAACTCATGCTTGATAGTTCAATATCTTGCCCAGTGTACCATCTACAAGTTCACTCAATGACCTTATTTTATTTTACTTTATTTCATTGCCACCAGGATTATTGCTGGGGCTCTTTTAATTTTTTTAAATTTTTAAATATTTATTTATCTTCCCTTTTGTTGCCCTTGTTGTTTTTCGTTGTTGTAGTTATTATTGTTGTTGTTATTGATGTCATTGTTGTTAGGACAGAGAGAAATGGAGAGAGGAGGGGAAGACAGAGGGGGGAGAGAAAGATAGACACCTGCAGACCTGCTTCACTGCTTGTGAAGCGACGCCCCTGCAGGCGGGGAGCCGGGGGCTCGAACTGGAATCCTTATGCCGGTCCTTGCGCTTTGCGCCACGTGCATTTAACCTGCTGCACTACAGCCCGACTCTCTTATTTTTATTTTCTATTTAAACAGACAGAGAAATTACGTGGGGAAAAGACACAGAGGAGAGAGAAAGACACCTGCAGCTCTGCTTCACTGCACATGAAGCTTCCCCCCCTGCAGGTGGGGACTGGGGGCTTAAACATGGGTTCTTGCACATGATATTATATGCCCTCAACTGGGTGCACCAGTCCTTAATGCTGCTATTTCTTCAAACATATTGAGAGCAGATAGGAGAGGTGCAGGCCTGGCCCTCTGTGGGTCAGTGATCGTGCTCTAGGGCTGCGTCTCCCACTGCTTTCAGTTACCACACCCTCCTATACACCTAAGTGCATGTATGCAGGGACTAACGTGGGCTCTGCTTAGGGCTGTGTCAGAGAAAAAGAACCCAGGATGCTCATTTTAGATTTCAGTTAAACAACAGGTCATTTCCAGCATAAGTATTCAGCTAAGTACTGATCTGGCTGATGGAGGTACCATCAACAAATCCAGAGGCAGAAGGACATATGAGAATTTTTTTCCTCTGACTTCCTCCCTGTCAGGTCAGTCTAGAATGCACACACCTTTGGAATGAAGGTCATGGCTCCTGGTAGTGAGCCCTCTCCACACAGCTCTCCCTCCCAGGCCAGGCCACTCCAATGGCTGCCACACTGAGGTGCTTCTTTGAGGGGGAACACCAGGTGGAAGAACAAGAGATGTCACTGTTGGAAACCTAGCAAAATTCTTTGTTTGCCCGCAGCCTGAGAGGTCTCAGTGGGTGTGGGAGAGTGAGAAACCACTGCATGCTTTGGGGTGAGGCTGGCCTTGAGCCCAGTCATCCAGAACAACAGAGATACTGCAACGGCTGTAAACATTCATTCCAGGGAGTGAGATCAAGGTGACTTTATAGAAAGGGAGGGGTCCTGCTTCCTCCACTGCAGGTAAAGCTTATGTCTAAGTGTGGGTCTGTGTTCTTTATAGCAGGAGGCAAAGTCCATTGTCTTGGTGGCATCCAACGCTGTCATCCTACTCCAATATTAGGATCCCTTCTTCAGTAATGATACTCTGGTGGTTTATTTCATGCCTATTGACACCCCACAAGAAGACTCTTTTTCTACAGACTTGGAAATGCTTATAATTCACTTTTGCCTCTGAACTCAGCAAACTTACCAATAGTCTTTCCTATTTGCTGAGTATAGGACTGGGGACTCAGGGCTTTTATCCAAATAATTGTTTTCTTTAAAAAATAAAAAAAGTGATTTATGGGGCCAGGGAGTGGTGCATCTGGCTGAATGTACATGTTACAATGTGTAAGGATCCAGATTCAAACCCCAGTCCCCACCTACAGGGGGAAGCTTCATGAGTGGAGAAGCAGGGCTGCAGATGTTTCTTTCTATCTATCTATCTATCTATCTATCTCCCATTCCTTCTGGACTTTTCTCTGTCTCTATCCAATAGATAAAATAATAAAAAATTAAAAAGTGATTTATTTTATTATTTCTTGGGGGTGGGGAGAAGACCAGACTATCACTCTGGTATATCCAGTGCTAAGGATTGAACTCAGAACCTTATGCTTTGAGTCCAGCACTCTACCAGCTGTGTCACCTCTTGGCTACTTCTTTTTCTTGAAGGCAAAAAGTGAAGTTTGGGAAGCCAATAATGTTTTCTTCAGTTAATTTAATTTACTTAAAAACATTTAGGACTTTTGATAGGACATTTAGGACTTTTCACTCATGGCGACATTTTTTTTTAACTTATTTTTTCAATTGGAGGAAAATTCGAAATTTTAAAGAAGCATAGAAAAAGTTAACTGGAAACTTGTTTTGGAATCTCAACCACTCAAGATAGCCTTTGATTACAATTTGTGGTGTACAACCTTCAGTTTTCTATGAGCTGATCTGCTAATTAAACTAGCAGCAAGGTCACACACTTAGATGATGTCACTGAATCAGGGAGAAGCTAAACCAACTCTATAATCACAGTGGATGGCATAAAAGATAATTTGATTTGAGTTGGTAGAATGATTTAATTGCCAACAAATATTGAGAATAGTACCTTCTGGGTCTAGACTTTGCTATGGGGTTAAGGGAAATAGCTCACCCAGTAGAGTGCCCCCACCCCCTTTTCCCAGCATGACCTCCTTTAGATAATCCTCAAACCTGGTGATCACAGCCTGAGGTGGAGAAAGGTCCCCAAGTAGAGGGTGGAGCGGCTAGCCTAAAGCTGGAATTTCCCCAAATTGGGGGAAGCAGGCTGGGCTGGGCGGGAGAGTTCAGCCTCCCATCATCCTCTTGGATGTGAATGCTGTCAACTATCTTTACATCCTGAGTATTTCAGAAGGATAAAGGGAAGCAGCACCCTGGCCAGAGGGGTGGAATTAGGACAGGACTGAATGCCAGCCTATAGGACCCATTGGCCCATTCTCAGTCAACAAAACCAACAGTGGCATCAGCTGGGCTCTCTGCAGGCTGTTTCAAAGTCAGGAGAATCCTAGGCAGCTATAAGTGTAACTTAAACTGTCAGGTTTTTCGCTTTGTGCCCTTTACAGGGTGGCGGTGGGGGAGAATGCACTTTGCCTTAAGGTTTCATTTCTAAGCTAGCTGCCTATTCTGGAATTTGCTATCAAAGAGCTTGGGGGAAGGGAAAGAAAAGGGGACTAGAGAAGGTAAAAAGGTTATTCATGGGGTGAAAATGACTCCCACCAAGGACAGCAATGTCTTACATCAGCACTGAATTGGGGGATAGCTTGTTCTGACAGAACAGTCCTGCCCAGGGCTTTACTAAACAAGCACTGGGTGCCTGTGCCAGGAGGGGTCCTAGCTGCCCTATGGCAGCAAAAACTGGAGTGCCAGAGATCGCCCACTGATTGCCTGTGCAGAGTGAGGTGCAGTCAGGTATAAAGTGTGGTATTAGTGTGTCACTTTCCGCATGTTCCCAGTAGGCATAAAGTAACCAGATATAAAACAAGAGACCTCAGTTACACTTAGATTTCAGATAAACAACTCATATGAGAGAAACGTGCAGTCAGAACACCAGGCAGTTCACTGCTACCCTCCCCACAGGCTGGCCTCCGAGGGCTTACATCTCCCAGTTGGAAGGTGGGAAAGAGTTCTGCTGGAACTCTGAGCAAACATGATGATGCTTAGTACCATCTCCACACTTCCTCTGGTCCCCCAGACTAAAAAAATAAGACTCTCACCCATGCTGTGCCTCCGTGACCATTCTTGGGTGATGCAAGCACTAAGGACCTCCAGAGGCATCAAGTGACCCTTTCAGAGTCCCTACAACAGCCCATGACCCCACTTTTTAAAATTATTTGTTTATTTTCCCTTTTGTTGCCCTTGTTGTTTTTTGTTGTTGATGTTGTCGTTGTTGGATAGGACAGAGAGAAATGGAGAGGGGAGGGGAAGACAGAGAGGGGGAGAGAAAGACAGACACCTGCAGACCTGCTTCACCACCTGTGAAGCGACTCCCCTGCATGTGGAGAGCTGGGGGCTCGAACTAGGATCCTTACCCTGGTCCTTGTGCTTAGTGCCATGTGTGCTTAACCCGCTGCGCTACCGCCTGACTCCCTGACCCCACTTTTTTTATCTTGGGCAATAGACTTTATCTTAGTAAAAAATGCTTTGCCAAAGAAGCTTCCCAAGAGACTGCAAGCACCAACACAACCAGAAAAGAGAATTCTAGAATGTGACACCCTTCTGTCTTTTCCAATTCTCTAGTATGTTCCACGCAGAAATGTCACAATCTCCAGAGATGTCTGGTTGCCCCCTGGAAACTGAGTTCAGTGACCTAGAGTGTACTATTGAAATAGAAAAGAAAAAAATTGTTAAGGCGAAGAGAGAATTAACTAACTAAACTTCTGCAGGAGGCCCAAAAGTACAGAGAAGCCCCCCCACCCTGCCACCAGTGGTGTATTTCATCCTGACAGGACACAAAACCTCTAAATCCTGAGGCTAACCTTCCCCTTGGAAAAGATACCAGTAACTAAGACAGCCAGACCATGAGCAATGGGTATAAGTCCCACCCCCTTAAGCTTGTAGCCTCTGCTTCTGTGAGAATGCTTTCTGCTCTCAGCCTGCAGCCCCCTATAGAGGCTGTACCTTCCCTTTATTCACGGCCCAGAATTTTTTAAGAGCACGAGCTCTTTCGGTGACCTATTAACATCTAGTCTCATTTGCTGCTGCACCACGGGCATCAGGGTCTTGAACTATTGACATATTGTCTAGTAATTGAAGCATGCAGCGAGGATCAAACCCCCTGCTTTCATAAATGGATCCAGTGACCCAAATCACCTTAAGTGCAGAGGATACTGAGGAGGTGCACTCTGAGAATCTCCATACTGAAGGATCAGATCTGAATGAAGTCTGATTGGGAGCAAGGTAAGAACGAGAATTCTGGAGTAAGAGGGGACATGTTTTAGCCCCAGCTCCACCAGTCAGCAGGAAGATGACCTTATGGAAGTCACTGGTCCATCTGAGGTACAGTGTCCTCCTCACCTGCACAGACAGTACACGGGTACTATCTATTGCTCCCCAGAGAAAAGCAGAATGCTACCTATGCACTCAGAGCCTGGCATGCACCGACCTGCAACAATTGACTGTTCTGATTTTCATAACATGAAACATCATATCTGTTTTGTTTCAAAGGTGCAACTAGTCATGCCTGGACACCAATGCTGAACATATGGAGCCAATTATGTTGACTTAGCCCGTTTAACCTCTTGTAGTGAAATATGAATATATGTTGACTTAACCAAGAGTTTTTCTCCTCTTTCCCTTTTGGCAGAACACCAAGTGACACAGAAAATCTGAGGAAACACCTTCTGGTCAGTGTCATAAAACAGCTCCCCTGATGGGTGTCTGGGGCGGGGGCTCCCCAAAGACTTAATGTGGTTTTCACAAGTCCCAGGAGAAATTTGTGGTCACCAAGCTTAATTCTTCCATTTTACCCAACATACAGCCATCGGCTACACTGGAAGTCAAAGGTTATTAATAAAAACTTATTCACTTAAGGAAAAAATACTTTCTTTCACAATGTGACTATCTTTGGAAGACCAAACACCTTAATAAGAACATTTGTCAGTTTTTCCTAAATAACTGACTGCAAGGTTTTCCTTCCAAAAACATATGTACCACTCCTTATTTCTCCCACTCACTGGGGATCTCAGGACTCTGGAACACCTCCAGAGAGGCGCTTCCTGGGTTTCCTTTTGCTCTGTATGTCCTCATTTGGAAATGCAAACATGCAAAGACCAAATAACAACAACAATCAAACAACAATAAATCTGTTCTGGGAGCCAGGCAGTGGCACACCAGGCGGTGGCACAAGGACCCAAATTCAAGCCCCCATTCCCACCTATAGTGGGAAAGCTTCACAAGTGGTGAAGCAGGGCTGCGGTATCTCTCTGTTTCTCTCACTCTCTGTCTCCCCCCTCTTCTCAATTTCTGGCTGTCTCTATCCAATAAATAAATAAATAAATAAATATAATAAAAATGTATACATTAAAACAATATTTAAATTACCATTACAAAGATAAAAACCAGAAAGTCTCCATAATAAAAATAAATAAAGGGGCCAGGTTGTGGTGCTCCTGGTTGAACGCACACCACACACTACAGTGCACAAAGACCCGGGTTCAAGCCTCTGGTCCCCACCTGCAGGGGGAAAGCTTCACGAACGATGAAGCAGAGCTGCAGGTGTCTCTCTGTCTCTCTCCCTCTCTATCTCCCTCTCCCCTTTCAACTTCTCTCTGTCTCTATCCAATAATAAAAAAATAAAAAATATTTAAAAACTTAAATAAACACAACGCTTCAGGAGAGAAATAGAATATATATATACATATATATTCTATTTCTAATAAATACATTGCGTTTATTTATTTTTTAAATATTTTTGGGTATATATATATATCCAAGTGGAAACCTCTGAACTGAAAAAAAAAATCAAAACTGAAAACTCAATGTGAGGGTGGGTAAGAAAAAGTCAGCGGATGAGCTCAACAGCAGAACGGAAAGGCGGGGGAGGGGTAGAGATCACTGAACTGGATGGTAAGAAAACAGAAAATTATTCCGTCTTCACAGCTCATATTGTTATCCAGTCTGAGCAACAAGAGAGAAAAGACTTAAAATGTGAAGTCTTGGAGGTCCCCAATTCAATTCCTAGCACCACTGTAAGCCAGAGCAGAGCAGTGCTCTGGTCTGTCTCTGTATCTTTCTCTCTGTATCTTTCTTTTATTAAAGACAAATAAATAGATAAATAAGAAATAATAAAAAGTGGTCTGGGTTGTGGTGCAGTGGATGAAGTGTTGGATTCTCAAGCATGAGGTTCTGAGTTCAGTCCCCAGCAGCACATGTACAGTGATGTCTGGTTCTCTCTCTCTCTCTCCTTCTATCTTCATGAATAAATAAATAAAATCTTAAAATAATAATAATAATAAATAACTGAATAAAGTAAACTGGGGGGGAGGGGTAGGGCGGCAACGGGTTAAGCGCATAAGGCGCAATGCGCAAGGACCAGCATAAGGATCCAGGTTCCAGCCCCGGCTCCCCACCTGCAGGGGGGTCGCTTCACAAGCGGTGAAGCAGGTCTGCAGGTGTCTGTCTTTCTCTCCCCCTCTCTGTCTTCCCCTCCCCTCTCCATTTCTGTCTGTCCTATTTAAAATAAATAAAACTGTATCTGGGATCTAAGATTGATATAATCAGAGTCCTGGAAGGAGAGAAGAAAAAAGGCTCGGGGGCCAGGTGGTAGCTCAGCGGGTTAAGCGCACATGGCGCGAAGCCCACTGACTGGTGCAAGGATACTGGTTTGAGCCCCTGCCCCTCCCCACCAGCTCCCCACCTGCATGGGGGCGTCACTTCACAAGTGAAGCCGGTCAGCAGGTGTCTTTCTCTCCCCTCTCTGCCTTCCCCATCTCTCTCCATATCTCTCTGTCCTATGTGGCAACAACGATAGAAATAACAAGGGCAGGCACCGAGTCCCAGCTTTTACCCTGGAGGCGAGAGAGAGAGAGAGAGAGAGAGAGAGAGAGAGAGAGAAAGGAAGGAAGAAAAGGAAGGAAGAGAGAGAGAGAGAAAGGGGCCGGGTAGTGGCGCAGAGGGTTAAGCACACATAGTGCAAAGCGCAAGGACCGCTGCAAGGACCCTGATTGGAGCCCCCGGCTCCCCACCTGCAGGGGTGTTGCTTCACAGGCGATGAAGCAGGTCTGCAGGTGTCTATCTTTCTCTCCCCCTCTCTGTCTTCCCCTCCTCTCTCCATTTCTCTCTGTCCTATCCAACAACGATGACATCAACAACAACAGCAACAATAACAACAAAGGCAACAAAAATGGGGGGGTGGCCTCCAGGAGCAGTGGATTCACAATGCAGGCAACATAATCCCAACCTAGAGGCAATCAATCAATCAATCAAGCAAGCAAGCAGGCTAAGGCTAGGGAAAAAAGTACTTGAAATAATAACTGCATGGCCAAGGAAACACCATAATAGTTTTTGCAACCCACTTTCATGCCTGAGGCATGGAGGTCTCAGGTTCAATTCCTAACACCAGCATAAACACCAGCATACTAGAGCAGAGTAATGTTAAAAAAAAAAAGAGAGAGAGAAAGAAGAGAGAAGAGGAAAGGGGAGGGGAGGGGAAGGAAGAGGGGCAGGCTGCAAATGTCTTAAATCTGACTAAAGATAGAAGTCAACAGACTCAAACATCTAAGTAAACCCAAATTATGATAAATGGAAGTGTGTGTGTGCGCGCACGCGCATGTGTGTATCTACACTAATATATACCACAGTCAAACATCTAAGAACTAAAGACAAAGTATTTTGAAAAATCCTGACAGAGAGATGACATCTTGCCTAAAAGAGAAGGCAACAAATAATAGTGAATGTTGGGGCATGTTTCTTAAGTGTTGAAAGAAATGTTCATTTACAACCCTTCTGCAATGAAGAGGAAATCAAAATATTCTCAGATTAAGGAAAACTGAGAATTCGTCATCAGCAGACCCATCCTAAAAGGATAACTACAGGAAATACTTTAAACAGAAAGGAAACAATAAATGATGGAAACTTGAATTACAGGGTTCAATCATAGGTGGAGATGCTACAGGAAGCCCAGCGTCAGTCAGTACACCAGACTTCCTCTTGGTTTCCAAAATTATGAAGAGCAATTCTAACACTGCCTGATGTAATTCTATACATGAAGAAGAAATAAGTACGTTGTCAATCTAAACAGTAAAGGGATTTTTTTTTTCCAAATATTTATTCTGGTTGCCAGGGCTTCCCACCTGTGAGAGTCCAACACCCCCAGCACTCTTTTTCTTCCCTCTTTCAATCTGAGACAGAGACAGAAAGCGAGAGACACCACAGCACAGCCTCACCATTCACAAAGCTTCCCCTGGTGCTGTGCACAGTGCTTCCATGTGGTGCTTGGGGCTCAACTCCAGGTCCTGACTGGTACAAGGGAAAATATATATTCCACCAGGTGAGCCATCTTCTTGCCCTAGTAAACGCACTTTTAAAAGGAGGTAGGAAGCTTATAATCCACTTCAACTAGTAAAACATTAATACATTAATGTAGAAATACTGGCACTAAATATAAATGATTTAAGTATAGCTATTAAAAGAAAAAGTAGCCCCCCCCCAAAAAAAAAGAACCAACAACCTGTTCCTTACTTTTTTTTTTTTTTTTTAATCAGAGCACGGGAGTCGGGCGGTAGTGCAGCAGGTTAAGCGCACATGGCATGAAGCACAAGGACTAGCAAAAGGATCCTGTTCCAGCCCCGGCTCCCCACCTGCAGAAAGTCGCTTCACAAGCGGTGAAGCAGGTCTGCAGGTGTCTATCTTTCTCTCCCCCTCTCTGTCTTCCCCTCCTCTCTCCATTTCTCTCTGTCCTATCCAATGACAATGACAGCAACAAAAACAATAATAATAACTACAGCAAGGGAAAACATGGCCTCCGGGAGCAGTGGATTCTTAGTGTAGACACTGAGCCCCAGAAATAACCCTGGAGGCAAGTAAGTAAGTAAATAAATAAATAAGTCAGAGCGCTGCTCAGCTCTGGTTCATGGCGGTGCATGGGATTGAACCTGGGACTCTGGAGCCTCAGTCATGAAAGTCTTTTTTGTATAACCAATATACTATATCCCCTGCCCTGTTATTTTTAAAATTCACTGCAAACATAATGATACAGGCAAGTTGATTGCAAAAAAAGGACAGGAGAATATATATCGTGCAACCACTATTCAAAGGAAAGTGAGATTACTACATTCATATCAGATAATGTAGATTTCAAAGCAAAGGAAATGACCTGAGACGGGGGCGGGGGATGTTATAAAGCAATAAAAAAGTGGATGTACCATGGAGACTTAGCATTCTAAAATGAGTACTTACCAGAGCAAACAACTACAAACAATGTGAAACAGGGCCGGCTAAGCAGCTTACCTGGGAGGGTGCCGCTCCGCCATGATCAGGCTCGGCCCTTCAGTGTTGCGGTGGACCTCCCACCCCCACCCCAAAAATGGTGGCCCAGAGCAACTCTCCACCTTTGATCAAAGAACCTGGCAGAAAATATGTATGGATATAAAGAACTTGATGACATTGCCAACGAAAAGAACCTAGGCTACATTTATAGAACAATCCACCCAACAATAGCAGAATGCACATTCTTTCTAAATGACGATGGGCTACAAACCAAAATAAACCATAGCCTGGGCCATAAAGCAAATCTCCACAAATTGAAAAGAACTGGAATCACACAGGGTATGTTCTCTGGCCACAATGGAAATAAGTAGAGGTTAATAACAGATAGGTAATGAAAAATTCCCTAGATACTTGCAAACTAAATTCTTTTTTTAAGGCTTTTTAAAATTTTTATTTATTTATGTATTTATTTGCCTCCAGGGTTATCGCTGTGGCTCAGTGCCTGCACTATGAATCCACTGCTCCTGGAGGCCATTTCTTTCCCCTTTTGTTGTCCATTGTTGCTATTGTTATTAGTGTTGTTATTGCTGTTGTTGGATAGGACAGAGAGAAATCGAAAGAGGAGGGGAAGACAGAGAGGTGGAGAGAAAGATAGGCACCTGCAGATCTATTTCACTACCTGTGAAGTGACTCCCCTGCAGGTGGGGAGCCGGGGGCTCAAACCGGGATCCTTGACCCAGTCCTTGCGTTTCACACCATGTGCGCTTAACCCACTGCACTACCGCCTGATCCCCACAAATTAAATCTTACATAGCCTCTGGATCAAAGAAGTATCAGAGGAAATAAATAATAATAATAATAATAATAAGGCTGGGGAGATAGTGTAGTGGTTATTATGCAAAAGACTCTCATGCCTGAGATTCTGAGGTCTCAGGTTCAATCCCCTGCACCACCATAAGACAGAGCTGAGCAGTGCTTTAATCTATTTCTAATATTTTATTATCATCTGTTTTGGATAGAGACAGAGAGAAACTGAGAGGGGAGAGGTGGTAGAGAGGGAGAGAGAGAGAAAGATACCTGCAAGTGTGGAGCAGGTGCTTGAACCTGGGTCTTTGTGTATTGTAACGTGCACTCTAGCTACTGTGCCACCTCCCAGCTGCTTTGGTCTCTCTCTGTGTATCTTTCTCTCTGTTTCTGTTACTCATTAGTAAGTAAATAAACATTTTTTTAAAAGAATAAAGTTGAAATAATAATAAACAAAATAAAAGTTAAAACATCCGGATTTGTAGAACACACCAAGCACAATACTAAGGGGGAAATTTTAAAGTACTAAATGTATACACTACAGCAATAACCCTGAAGGCAAAAAAAAAAAAAAAAGGAAAACTGAGCATTCTGTACCCTCAAAATATAGCCTATCAAATGAGCAGAAGCACTATATTGCATTATATTTTATAATAGCAGGAAGAAACTATAGGTAGTTCTGACAGGCACAGTCACCAATTTTTGACATTTCAAATCTGTGCATTTTATCATTACAGCAAATTAGGCCTCTACAAAGAAATGATTAAAAATAAGAGTGTTTGTGGAAACATAATTTGTAACAGAAAATTTTAGAAAAGCCTACATGCTCATTAAGGTGAGACTGGATAAATAAACAATGACATTTTCACATCTTCATCCACAAAGATAAATAAACTAGGACTGTACTGTTCAACCCGGAGGAAGCTGGCATTTAACACGAGTGAAAAAGCAAGCTGAAGAAGAAAGCACACTTGATGTAAAATTTCATAAAATGAGCATGGCAACAGCTGCTAGTGTCCTGCTCGGTGCTCTTGTCCCTTCTGGAGATGAGGCCCCGTCTCATCCAGGACTGTGACTTGCCTCGTGAACGTGGTAGATTTGACCCAGTTCTTTGCAGCTTCAAGTGTCCAGGGAAGTGGCAGAAGTTCAGATGTCAGTCATCATCTTCTTGTGTCTTATAAAGGACAGACTTGGCTGCTATCAAGCTGTTTTCCTTTTGTCTTTCCTGTTATTTTCTGTGTGGAATGCAGATGAAAGGGGTATCTGGAGCTGCTGCAGCCATTTTGAGGCAAAGAGCTGAAACTCAAACACTAAAGATGGCAAATAAAGATCTGGGTCCCTGGCTATAAAACCATGGGCCTAAAGGGATTAAGGATAGTTGACACTGATAAATTGGGTCATTTCCAAAATCATAACTCTTGGGGCCAGGGAGATAGCACATAGAGTACACAGCAGACTTTTATGCTTGAGGCTTGCAGGTCATGGGGTCAACCCCCCAGCACCACCATAATAAGCCAGAGTAGTGCTCTCATAAAAATAAATAAATCTTAAAAAGGGTCAGGGTGCTAGAACAGCAGTTTATGCAATAGGTTTTCATGCTTGAAGCTTAGAGGTCTTAGGTTCAGTCCCCAACACCACCATAAAGTAGAGTTGAGCAGTGGTCTGGTCAAATAAATAATCTTCTCTGCATGAACATCAACCACCAGATGGTTTCCCTTATATGTGGAATCTAAAGAACTGACACACATGAACTTGCAAACAAACAAACCAAACCAGAAACCAAACCAGAAAACTGTTTCTAAGACTTAGTGAGAACTACGATGGTTATCTTTTGGATGGAACTTGAAGGAATCATGTTAAGTGAGACAAACCAAAATGAGAAGAATAAATACTAGATGATCTCACCTATAGGTGGAACTTAAGAAACAAGGACAGAAAGGGAAAACACAAAATAGCATTTGGAATGAATTTGGTATACTGCATCAAAGCAGAGACTCAGTGAGGTAAAGGGTGGAAGGGGGGAGGCAGGGCCTTGGGGTCCTAGTGCATGATGGTAGAGAAGGACCTAGTTGGGGGTGACTGTTTTGTAGACACTTTTTCATGGCAAGATGAGAATCTGTGCCTTTGTGTCAACAACTGTACAGTAATCCCATTAGAACTTCCCTGCCCCCCAGTAAAGAATGAAGTGGGGGGAGAATTAAAAGAAAAATGAATCAGGAGCCAGGTAGTGGCGTACTTGGTTGAGCACATAGGACATGTCATAATGCACAAGGACCCAAGTTCTAGCTCCCAGGTCCCCACCTGCAGGGGGAAAGCTTTGTGAGTGGTGAAGCAGGGCTGCAGGTGTCTCTCTGCCTCTCTTCCTCTCTACCTCCTCCTTCCCTCTCGATTTCTGATTGTCTCTATCCAATAAAAAAATAAAAGTAAAATTTTTTTCAAAGGAAAAAAGAATCAGACATCTGGGCCAGTGAAGCATAACCAGTGAAGGGTGCTGAATGGCTTGGACAGGATAGGGCCACAATCCTTAGACTCTACAGACATGGGTTACCAGATATTAAGACAACTTTCTACATGCCTTTCTTCGGTCCTCCTAGCCAACTGCTTAGGTGCTTTCCAAGCTACAGCTTATAATTCTTTTCAACTCCACATAGAAAATTCTCATATCAAATGAACCCACTTTTGGAAATGATATCATTCTATCCAAGCTTCAGAGATTCTGCTATATCCCCTCACTCTATGCTCTACTCCAACACCCCTGCCTCCCAGAAACCCACAGTCAGCGCTCCCCTCAGATCTGACAGTAAGAGGTCTTTATTTGTTCATTCTCAGAAATACAGGTCTGTGGTTCCAGATTATTCTACCCCCTACATGGATGCGAAGGGATATTTCAAGGCAGTACAGGCAGGCGAGGTGGCTGGAACAGCTCACTGTTGAGATACTGCATTCACTGTCTCTGGTCCATGCTTGGGGACACTTGCAGCCAAAGTCAGGTGCAAGGTCAGAGGTGTCACAGCATTCAAGCACAGTAAGAAAATACCCTATCTCACCACTCCCCTTCAGAAGGAGTCTACCTAGAAGGAGCCCCAGATTCAATATCTGCCCTGCCATTTGATTAACAGCAATTTGGAACTTCTGAAAGGTATAGTATCCACCCCTAGAGTCCCTGTAGATTAATGTCAGTGCTAGGTGAAAGTTTACATCTTTGGGCCTCCAAAGGGGAATGCATTGTATTTATTTATTTATTTATTGTGGCACACCGCTCTACGACTCCCAGGCTGAACTTTTGTTCTTTTTATTTCAAATAGACAGAACCAGAGAGTAAGATCATAGCATTGATCAATTATCCATAGAGGGTGGGGGTACACAGCATAATGGTTATGCAAAAACACTCTCACACCAAAGCTCCAAAGTCCCAAGTTCAATCCCCCGTGCCACCATAAACCACAGCTGAGCAGTACTCTGGTAAAAAAGAAAAAAAAAAATTCATCTGTAAAGTTTCCCCTGATGCTGGTACTGTGGTGCTAGGACTCGAATACAAAGTCTCAAAACACCACACACTACCTGGTTAACTATCTCCTGGCCTGCAAAAGTAGCTATTTCTTTTTAATTTACACTTTAGATGTAATGTGAAATATAATGACCTTCCTTTTTTTATTTTTGCTCCAAGAACTTTGAAAGGACATTGTTTTCATCAACAAATCTTCAAATCACATGCCAAAATTGTAAAACAGCTTAAGGGCTGTTTTCAACTTCCTGTCCGGAGGCAGCCTGCCATGAGCTAGCTGCAGCAAGTGGAAAGCCAGTCTCCCCAAAGGGGCAACTTGGGGGAGGCCATGAATATTCATCATCTCACTGTGCCTTCACTGGGAAGTGCCCTAACAGAAAAGTACTTGCAGCAAGTCTGAATCTATGTTCTCAGATTCCCCAGTAACACAGCCTGTTCATACTTGCAAAAAAAAAAAAAAAAAGAGATCATTTTCAAAAACCATAATGAGGCCAGCCTACTATTAGGGTTGAAAACAACACAATGATACTTGCCCCAAAATAAACAAGGCTTTCCTTTGTGTGTCTAATGAGAGGCAAGCCTACAGCTATGGCAGTCTGAGATGTTTACTGGCCCTGAAAGCTGAGGTGAGTGGAGCCACTAGCTCACCAACCCAACCAAGCACATAACACATACAAAAAGAAAAGAGAAGAAATCTGTTAGAGAGAATTTCCCTGATTTTCCAGGGTTAACCTGAGACCAGAAGTCCTGAGGACAAGCCCCCCCCTCCCAGCATGATCTATAGGAGGTCACTAACCCCTAATGCTCAGATCTTGCTGTAGTCTTGGATCATTCCCCAGATGCTAGACATTATTTTGAAGAGACCGACTAAGAACCAGGCAATACCACTAATGACTGAGTCTAAGGAGAAATATACAAAGAATTTGCTACCACAAAAACCTATGCATTAAGATTATGAAATGGGTTTCTTTTTCTCAAGCATAAGTCTCTCAGATATTCTTAGAATTTGGTATGAAATATCTCAGGTCTCTTGCTCTAAACATAAAGTCAACATCTGTCCCTTCTCATCTCCTGCCACCCCACCCCCATCTCTTTCTCTCACCTCCACCTCCTGCCATACTCAGGATTCATGAAAAATTCATTTTACTATTAACTGGAGGCACTAGCAATAGATGAAAAAAAAGGGGAGGGGGGAGGAGAGAAAGAAAGAAATGGAAAGAAAACTTAGAATTGATTTTAGATTTCTCCACAAAAATTTGTAAGACAAAAATCACCATTTCTTCTGTTATCACCTTTGAATGTCAGGACCTGGGCCTGTGGAATAGCTCCTGGGATGGTGCCTGCCTTGCCATATATGCATCCCAGGCTGGAGTTCCCAGATTACTACATGGAAGTATCCTGACACTGGGGGAAGAAGCTTTGTTTCCGTGGTGTGTCTCTCTTTGTATTTGAAAGAGTCTGGATCCTGCAGCCTCTTAGTAGAAGCCCAGAGACAGTGGGGACATTAGAGTTCTCAAAAAGGAAGTGCTGCCCCGCTTGCTAAGGTATTGTTGGGGGTTATGATATCTCACAAAACTGGGCCCTTCACCATCGTTAAGAATTCTCCATAACTTCTCCAGAGCCCTACCCTACTAGGGAAAAGCAGAGACAAGCTGAGGGTATGGATCGACCTGCCAACATCCATGTCCAGAAGAGATGCAATTACAGAAGCCAGAACGCCTTCCCTTCGCACCCCAAAAAGAATTTTGGTCCACACACCCGGAACTTTTGTGACAAGAAACCTTTGTTTTTGGACCCTCACTAAGAGGGAAGAGATTCTGGAGAACACCTGAGGAAGTTAGCCACTGTTTCTCCTATCTGAGAGGGAAGAGGGAAAAAGGGAGAACAATAAATGATTATCTCACGCATTCTTGGAATATAGAGAATTGAAACACATGAACTTGAAAGAAAGGAAAATAAATAAATATATAGTCAACCCATAACTACGACCTTGGGAAAACTATGGTGGTTACCCTTGGGCTGGCTGGGGTTGGGGGGAGGTACAGAACTTTGTTGGTGAGAGTGGTGTGGAAATATACCCTTATTGTCTTAATTTTGTAAATTACTATGAAATCACTAATTATTATTTTTTTTCTTTTTTAAATCCTCCATATAGTCCAACAACCAGGATTCAGACAAAGAAAATTAGCCTCGGAAGGAGAGACGACGGAGAGGGCAGTATATCTCAGTAAGTATCTAATGTTCTCCAAGAGGGAGCCCCAGATCCTGATGGAATTCTCCACTCCTGCAAGGCTACAATTTACACATTTTAGTTGGAAACAGCAGGATCAGAATAACAAAGGGGGTAAGAGAGGGAACAGGTTACCTCTAGTAGAGGAGTATGGGAGGCAGTCAGAGCCCCCTGCTTTAGCATCCACCCCCTTCAGGACATGTGATGTCTGGTTTACACCTGCTGTGAAGCATAAAGTATCTGGAAGTCAAGCATGTCCCTGGGTATCCCCCACTGGTTATCTGCTGCATGGCCACCCTACACGCAGACTTTCAGCCATGTGCTCAGAATTTAATCTAAGAATCAAAACCTCATTTTTTAAAAAGATTTTTTTGTTATTTATTTATTTCCTTTTTGTTGCCCCTGTTGTTTTTATTATTGTTGTAGTTATTGTTGTTGTTATTGATGTCATAGTTGTTGGATAGGACAGAGGGAAATGGAGAGAGGAGGGGAAGAGAAAGAGAGACACCTGCAGACCTGCTTCACCACCTGTGAAGCAACTCCCCTGCAGGTGGGGAGCCAGGGGCTCGAACAGGGATGCTCACACCGGTACTTGCACTTTGTGCCATGTGCGCTTAACCCGCTGCGCTACCACCCGACTCCCAAAAAACTCATTTTTTTATCCACTGCAGTCAATAGGCTTCATTTGGGGAAAGCTGGTTTTAGCTGATTAAAAAGCATAGCAATGAACTAGGTGTACACACACACACACACACACACACACACACACACACACACACGCAAGAGAGAGAGAGACTGAGAGAGGATAATAATAATACAATAAAGCAAATATAAAACCAAAAGCACACCCCTGGAGTACAATTATGTGGGAAAGATTGAATAGAAATTGGGCTTCATTTTTATACCTTCCTGGTCCCCCCTTACAGAGGGAGGCTTCACAACTGATGAAGCAGTGCTGCAGGTGCCTCTTTCTCTTTCCCTCCTCACTGTCTCCCTCTCCCCTCTCAAGTTCTTGCTGTTGCATCAAAATAAAAAAAAAAAAAAAGAAGAAGAAAGAAAAAGGAAAAAGTGGCCACTGGGAGTGGAGAATTTGTTGTGTAAGAATAACCCTAGTGGCAGAGAGAGAGAGAGGAAGAAGAAGGAGGAGGAGGGGGAAGAAGAGGAGGAAGAGAGGGGGAGGAGGAGGAAGAGAGGGAGAAAGAAAGGAGAAGGAGGTGGGAGTCGGGCAGTAGTGCAGTGGGTTAAGCACACATGGCGCAAAAAGCTCAAGGACCAATGCAGGGATCCCGGTTCGAGCCCCTGGTTCCCCACCTGCAGGGGAGTCGCTTCACAAGCAGTGAAGCAGGTCTGCAAGTGTCTATCTTTCTCTCCCTGTCTCTGTCTTTCCCTCCTCTCTCCATTTCTCTCCTATCAAACAATGACAACAATAATAACTACAACAATAAAACAACAAGGGCAACAAAAGGGAACAAATAAATATTTTTCTTAAGAAAAAAAGGAGGAGGAGAAGGAAAAGGAGAAAGAAGGAGGAGGAGGTGGAGGAGGAGGAGGAGGAGGAGGAGGAGGAGGAGGAGGAGGAGGAGGAGAAGAAGAAGAAGAAGAAGAAGAAGAAGAAGAGGAAGAAGGAATAATAATAAAGCAAATACAAAAATGGACCACACCCCTGGAGTAGAATTATGTGGGAAAAGTTGAACAGGAATTAGGCTTCATTTTTATACCTTCCTGAGAGGCACATGACAGGAAGCTATTCCTGTACTATGGAACAATTCAACAAATGAGGCTACTGGGGGTGGGGACAAAAGTGGTTGTCAGGACAGGCCCTGCCTGGGCCCATAAGCAACAAGCATTGAGCTCTGCCAGTAAAACCACTTGGAAAAACAAAAAAACAAAAAACCCTTAAGCCACAGCCAGGACTTGAATGCTGTGGGACAGGCATCCATCGCCCCTCAGCTTGGTGCTGTGAACAGGACAGCCCCCCCCCACACACACACACACTTCTGCCTTCATTTCAACTTGCAGTCTAGAATACCATTCAAAGGGAAGTGGAACACCTATCCCCAGATACCTTTTGTCTAGGAAGAAATTTGCTCAAATTTGACTTCAGAAGAATAGGGGGAAGCCACGGGTAACAATGGCTAATTTTTCTGGCACTTGGCATGTGCTATGAGTTCATTTCATTCTCCCAACAGTTCTAGAATAATGAAGATTCACACTGTACCAGGGAGGAAACCAAGATGCTGAACGTTAACCAGAGCTCCCGAGAGGTCAGCTGGCAGAACAGGAGGTACAGCTCCTGAACTACTCAGTTTCTGAGCCCATGCCCTTGTTAACATTTTTACTCTTGTCCCAGAAAGCACACATGGAGGGCTAGAGAGATAGATATCTAATAAGGCACCTGTCTTGCTATGAATGTGGCCCACATTCAAGTTGTGATATCATGTGGAAGATGCCATAGCACCAGGGGAAGCTCTGATACTGTGATCTCTCTCTCTCTCCTCTCTCTCTCTCTCTCTCCCTCTTTTTCTCTCTGAAGGAAAAAGGGCCTAGGAGCAGTGAAATTGCACATGCATAAGGCCCTAACTCCACCAAAATAAATAAATAAATAGAAGAGCACATGATAAATCTGCTTCTTTTCAGTTTTTTGGGTTTTTTTTTTTTTTTAATAATTAACCTCCTGCATGTGCTTAACAACCCAGAACTATGTGCTTTGGTTTAAAATTAAATGAGTAACAATGGGCCAAAGTTAAAGCACTCAGGGCCCCAACCATTGGGCCTTTTGCAGCCTGACTCTGGGCAGGAAGTTGCTACAACTGTATTTTTCTTCTTTGAAACATGAGAAGATCAGCTATTGGCTTTTTATTGGGTGGAGAATAGCAGGTAGGAGGCAGCTCACCAGAGGCAGCACCAGTGACAGCACCAGGGGAACTCTGTGGATGGTGGAGTAGTACTGAGGTGTCTCTGTCATTCTATCCCTCTCTTCTCTTTCTCTTTGTCTTCCTCTAAATAAGAAAATGAAAAAATTTGGCCTGGGAGGCCACTCAGTGGTATCATTTGTGTGTGAAGCCCTGAGTTTATTCCCCAGCACCACACTAAACGAGAACAAAATCTAAAATGCACTGAAATTGCTATATGGGGTTGGGAGGTGACACCAGCTGTGGCACACCTGGTTGAGTACACACATTACCATGTGCAAGGACTCAGGTTCAAGCCACCTACAGGATGGAAGCTTCATGAGTGGTGAAGCAGTGCTATAAGTGTCTCCCTTTCGGGAGTCGGGCTGTAGCTCAGCGGGTTAAGCGCAGGTGGCGCAAAGCACAAGGTCGGCATAAGGATCCTGGTTCGAGCCCCCGGCTCCCCACCTGCAGGGGAGTCGCTTCACAGGCGGTGAAGCAGGTCTGCAGGTGTCTATCTTTCTCTGCCCCTCTCTATCTTCCCCTCCTCTCTCCATTTCTCTCTGTCCTATCTAACAACGACAACATCAATAACAATAATAACTACAACAACAACGAAAAACAACAAGGACAACAAAAGAGAAAATAAATAAATAAAATATTTTAAAAAAAAGTGTCTCCCTTTCTCTCTCCCTCAACCCTCTCAACTTCTCCCTGTCCTATCAAAGAAAAGGGATTGCTAAATTGGGGTAAACAAAGTCTAAAATCTTACTTTCTTTCAGTGTCCTAATTTTTCTAGTAATGAAACCATCCTAGCAACACAGAAAAATAAAAGACAACTTTTTATTAACCAAGTCCCCAGCACAAGGGCAGCCATGCAGCAATTGTCTCTGGAAAGCCAGTAGGAAGGAAGAAGAGGGAGAAGAAGCACATGGCCTGGTGTGAGAAGCACCCACAACATACTTCTCTAATACAATCCACAGACACTCACTGACCATCCAAAATGGGCCAAGCACCAGGACTACCCATCAGGCTGTGATGAGTGTTACCAGACATCGGATTTAATGAAGAACATAGACAGATATACAGAGATACAGTGTGTGTGTGTGTGTGTGTGTGTGTGTGTGTGTGTGTGTGTGTGTGTGTGTGTGTGTGTTGGCTGGGGGGGGGTAGGAAGTGATAGTGTGAGGGAAGGTCTCTCTGGGAGAACATCAAGTGGAAAATCAACAATCAAAAGGTCTCAAATATGCAGAGATGTTGGGGAAAAGAGTACAATCAGAGCAAAGAGCGACTGGTATTCAGAGGATGCGTGTGGCTGGAGCAGTGTGAACAAATGGGGAGTAACTGGATGTGAACCCAAAGGGGAGAGGGACGTCCTACCAGGTCTTGCAAGCTCTAGTAAAGAATGGGAGGCCAACAGCCTGGGAGTTGGCGCAGGGGCTGGAGCACAGGACTAAGAAGCATGAGGTCTTAAGCTGGATCCCCAACTCTGTGTATGTCAGAGTGGCACTATGATTCTCTCTCTCATGTTAATAAAAAAAAGGTCTTTAAAAAAAAGAGGAGGTCAGTTTTAAATAAGAGGGCAAAACAAAGAGATAAATTTTAAAATCTCCCTTATTTCATGGGAATTAGTGGTTACACATGTGTGTTCTATTGCAAGTGGGGAGAACACATTTAAATAACACTCTGGCTCCATTTCCTGCCTAGCATGTCCTCAATTATGGCAGGATTCAGTGGGGCTGGGAGATAGTTCACCCAATAGTGTGCACAGTTTACCATGTATGAGGACCAGCGTTCAAGCCCCCAGTCACTGATGGGAGCATCTGCACAGAGGAAGCTTCAGGAGTGGTGGAGCAGTGCTATGGTCTCGGTCTCTCCCCCCCCTCCCTTTTCTGTCTCTTACCCTCTTTCTTAAAAAAAAGAAATCCACTGGGAGAAGTAGAATTTCTCAAGTATGGAGCCCCAGCAAAAACCCTGGCAAAATAAACAAATAAATAAATAAATAAATATTCAATATGTTCAAATGCAACTCTGACTAACTAGTAATTCACTGGTTCTGCCTTTTGTTTCTCCCATTATTTCTAACATTCTGATCAAAAACTACAATGATTACTAACTTTAAAACAATGGCATTCTATTGGCCCAGATGCTGGCTCATGGACAGAGCATCAAACCTCCCAACTCCAATTATTTTCACTTTTAAATACTTACTCATTTATTTGTTTATTAAAAAGAAAGTGTCTAGGGAGTCGGGCGGTAGCGCAGCAGGTTAAGTGCATATGGCGCAAAGCACAAGGACTGGCATAAGGATCCCGGTTCTGGGTCATTTTTTCATATAGAGTATATAGATAGATAGATAGATAGATAGATAGATAGACAGACAGACAGACAGACAGACAGGGGCCATAGCACCAGAGCAGCTCTTATGTGGTGCCAGGGCCCAAATCTGGGTCCTTGGCACAGCAATGCAGGCACCCTACCCAATGAGTTATTTTTCCAGCCCCCATCAGGTAATTTCTCAAAAATATTTTTACTGGGGGATTAAATGTTTCTAGTACAGTTGTTGACACATGGGTGCAATTTCTTATCTTCCAACAAGAGGTCTTTGTAGAACACTCCCAGTTTAGGTCTTTTTCCATCATCAAGCTGTACCTCTTCCCTTCTCCTCCTTCCCCAGAGTCTTTTACTGTGATGCAAACACACACCCCATCCAGTCCAAGTTCTACTCTGTGGTTTCCCTCTTCATCTTGGTTCTTAAGTTCCACCTATAAGTGAGATCATCAGGTATTTGTCTTTCTCTTTTTTTGGCTTCTCTCAGGTCCCTTCAAGCTCCATCCAACATGAGGCAAAGGAGATGACCTCCAGATTATTTATTTTAAAATTAAACCCTGCTTACTTCCAAGAAGTATTTGAGAGCAATGTTACAAAGCCCATAAGCAACTGGATAAAGTTCTTCCTGGGAAAATGCTGGCATATTGTAATACAGGTTACTGTGTCAGTTTGAGAGAAATGGTAACATTCCAGAATTTTTAAAGCCCTGTTTGTTCAGCAGGCTGACTTTAGCTGCACCCACTGCTTCATCATAGACTAAGTCCTTCACTTTCATCCATGCAGCTATTTCTCCTCTGCCCTCCCCTGCCACCTCTAGAGGGCCCCCCTTTGTCTGGTTTTGTTGCTCACTGGCACCCCCATGAGAGACTGAGCAGAAAGGAGGGGTTGGAAAGCTTGGAAATGCCCCTGGTTCAGCAGTTTCAGTTCTGTGTGTTGGGGGCTGGGGTGGGGTGGGCTGGGGGTGGGGGTGAGTGGAGATGGAGGAAGATGGGGTTTCTGGCTTAAAGTATTGTATAAATTTTATTTAGTTAGCCATCCCTCTCCAGTGTAGCATATGCATGAATATTCTACTCTTGCTTCTCTCTCCTATCTGATATGCAAGTCACTTGAACCCACAATATGCAATGTAAAAATCCTTAAAACTAGACAAAGAATTTAACTTCTTTTTTCATCTTGTCCTCTAACTCTGTCAGGTCACATCCTACCCTTTAAGCTTTTCACAAGATCAGTGCACAACTTCTCACAGGTAAATCCAACATAAAAAGCAACAGTCAGAATGAGAAAAAATTGGAGACAGTGCATTCTTATTGATGGCTGAACTTTTTAGTAGATCTTTGATTAGTATCTGACTAAAGGTGATTCGATTGTCAGCTACAAAAATATTTTTGTTTGTTTCTAACTAGTTTTTAAAAAGCCAGAAACATTCAGTCTTTTTAAATATCTTACCTCAAAACAATTGTTTCCTCTCCTTTTCTCATAATTTTCACTATACCTACCACTTATCAAGACTACTTAGGCCAGGCCACTCATAGTAAAAAAAAAAAAAAAAAAAAAAAAAACCAGATTTGCAGTAGATTATGAAAGATGGATCTGGCCGAGATGGAGAGCACATTTTGAGGGTTGAGGGACATAAAATTATTTAGTTTTTGACTTTTGATGTTTGTTTCAAATTGCTATGTTTGCTTCAAATCTTAAATTAAGTGCTTTAATATGCAAAAAGATGGTGCAGATTTTATTTGAGCAACTGGTCTTTAAAAGAAAATCTCAAAGAAAAAAACGCCTGTAAGTGAAAGTCGTTTAAGTATAAATTGAGCTTTCTGAGTATTCTTTAAAAAAATCTTTGACTAAAATAACTAAGAATTACGCTCAGTCGTATTCATGGTCAAAAGAAGCAAAAATCCTCATTCCAAATGAAAACAGAAACGTTTTGGTTTAAAAAAATGCATATGGTGCATTTTATTTAGTAGATTTTTTTAAAAAGTCTGGTTATATTTCTTCCAGCTCCCTCCAGAAATGCCTCTGCGATCAGACTTATAACGTGCTTATCACTTAGCCTCCAAACTAGTGTTTGACGCAGAAGGGGCCTGCCTTACCTTGCCTCCCCTGTATTATATTGGAATGCCTGCTGTAAACACCTGGCAGCAATGAATATCCCTAGTCAGTTTTCCAAACACATGAGATTGTGTTCAGCAATAAATGGGGTGAAAAGAGTGCTTCTCTCCTTCCAGGGCCCCTACACTCACAGGGTGCCCTTGCAAAGGGGCGCTGATACTGTGTGAGGTCCGAGTGGGAGCAGCCTGAATGTCTGTTTCTCCTGAGAACTCTCGGGCTGGGTGGATCGATGCACCAGCTGAACTGTGATCACCACCCCCTGTCCCCCAACACACACACCACCACCACCACCACCACCAACTCCCAACAACAACTCCCACTCCTCTGCAGTGCCGGTCTCTCCTCAGGAGAGAAGTTGTGCTGAGGTTTCCACAAGTCCTGCCAGAGCCGGGGTCCAGTCAAGCGACTAAGTTTAGGAACAAGTTTTGCCCGAGTTCCTAGTGGACAGAGCAGCGACCCACGGTCTTCCCTGCGACTGAAAGCCTGGAGGGGTTTGCAGCGCTCCGGGCCGAGCTCGATTTCCTCCTCTGCGGTGAAGGGGTGCCCCCGGGACTCATCCCCTCCTCGGCTCCCCGAGACGTGCACACACCACCCAGGCTGGCGCCAGGTCTGCTCCCTTGGGTACTTGCAGACTGACCCAGCCAGCATTCCTGCGCCCCTGAATCTGCGCCTTCCCGCCCCCGGTTCCCTTCCTCAGACGGCGCGCTCACCTCCTCTCCAAATCGCGGGGAGGAAAAGCCACCGCAGGAGCCGCAGTGCCGCCCGCGTCATCCTGCGGCCGCGGATCGCGACTGTCGGGCGCCCAGAACCTGCTGGTGGGTCGGGCGCACAACGGAGCAGCCCCGCGCGAGAAGCCCTGGAGGCCAGAGCTGGAGCTGCTGGGCCCTGCCGACAGGAGGCGCGGTGGGCTCGGGGGCGGGGCCTGGGCGGGACCTGAGCGCTTCAGCCAATAGGCGTTGGAGGGGGCGGGAGGGAGGAGCAGCCCCAGGGAGAGGTAGCCCGCGGGCTGGATTGCAGGGGCGGCCCCGGGAGGATGCCGGGCAGCTCAGCCTGGAGGCCTGGAAAGAGAGGGCGCTGGGAGAGGGGAGGAGCGGCCCCAGGGAAGGGGAATGTGGCCCTGATCTCCCGGCTACACTTGTGGGTTGGAGGGAAAGAGCCAAGCGGGGAGATCGGAAAGCACCCAGATCCGGCCCCACTTTGGGGTCCGGGGCCCGCGGCGACCCCACGATGTTGGGGTCCCCGGCTCCGAGACCCGGGCTGCCGGCTGCTGCGGGGAGGCCGCCGCGGCAGCAGCCAAGGTATGAGCCCCGCCCCCCAGCGTTCCGGAGTTCATGGCCTCCCGGCGGCTACTCCTGGAGGGAAGCTGTGCTGGGCCCCCGGAGACGTGAAGAGTCGGAGATGAACACCGAGGACAAAGTCTAGAGGGCCAGCGAGATAGCTCCCCATGGACGTGCCCGAACCCCACTGGTGGAAGCTGCAGTGCTGTAGTGTCTTTTGCTCTCTCCCTCTGTCTTCCTCTCTGTGTGTCTTTCTGTCTGAGAAAGTTACACCAGCGTGGTGAAACCTTGAGAATGAAAGCGAGAGAAAAGAAATACAGGGCAGGGTAGATAACAATGGTTGTGCAGAGACTTATGCCAGAGGCCCCAAAGTCCCAAATTCAGTGTGTAGAAAAAAGAAAAAGAAAAGTGTAGACAAGGAATCTAAAATAAGTGTAGATATAAAGTATGGGAGGACCAAGAGGGTAGGTAGCATTAGAGAAAGTCAACCAGGCACACCTAGTTGAGTGCACATGTTACTATGCATAAGGATCCGGCTTCAAGCCCCTGGTCCCCATCTGCAGGGGGAGAGCTTTACAAGTGGTGAAGTACAGCTGCAAGTATCTCTGCCTCTCTTCCTCTCTATCTCCCCCTTCCTTCTTGATTTCTGACTGTCTATCCAATAAATAAATAAAGATAATAAAAAAATTATATAAAAGAAAGTCAATCCTAAGTGCCAGCTGGGTCGTGGTGCATGATGGTGGAAAAGGACCCGAGGGTGAATGCTTTGCAGATCGCTGTCACACAGAGACGAGCAACTACCCATGTATCAACAACTACACTGTAGGTCATAAATCCCCCAATAAAATGCTTTACTTTTTTTTTCTTTATTGGATAGGACAAAGAAGTTGAGAGGGAAGGGGGAGATAGAGGGGCGAGAGACTGAGAGACATGTGCAGCATTGCTCCACTGCTTATGAAACAGCAGTGTTCGTCTGTTTCAATTGATTCAAGTGGAGGAGTGCTGTGCCCCCAAACCTGCACTGTGTTCAGCAACCCAGTGACAGATTTTAAAGCTTTCATCTGAAAGTCACATGTGAAATACGTACACTCCATCTCTATTTTAAATCCACATCCTGTGTCCATTGGTCCTGCTACCCCCTGCTTTCCTTCCAGTCTTTTTTTTTTTTTTTTTTTTTTACCAGAGTACTGTTCAGCTCTGGTTTATGGTGGTGCAAGGGATTGAATCTGGAACTTTGGAGCTTTAGGCATGAGAGTCTCTTTGCATAACTATTACGCTATCTACTCTCTGCCCTTTCCTTCCAGTCTTATCCCCAGTTGTAGCCTTATAATTTATTTTCTCCTTCTGTCCCCAGCCTGCCATTGGGAACCCCAAATTCACAACTGGCTTCCTCCCACCCACTTTAACATAGTGCAGGCTTCCCAGTATTTAGACACTTAGCTTGGCCTTGGGATACTCTGTGAATTGTGGTGGACTGAAAACAGACTCAGCCTTGCACCCATGCCAGAGAGTCACCATTCACTCATGTCCACAGAAATTGACAGAGCATATACTTGGTTCCAGTTACCAGACCACCTTGCTGATGGCAAAGGAATCAAGGTCAGAGACTTTAGAAAGAAGGGACAGAGAATGGTTGTAAGGTAGGAAGAAGAAACCTAACTCTGGATTCAGAAGCAGGAGGGAGAATGAATATAGGACTCATGGTTTCATTAAGGAAAACCAGGGTGCTGTGACATAATTGTGGGGTGGATGAAAGCCAAAGTAGTCCAGACCTCTGCACTAAAGTCAGTGAGACAAAACCTTGCATAAATTGGCTTGGCGATAAGTCGAAGTGAGACACTATAGAGGCCCCTGGGGACTGTTCATAATGCTTTGTACATCACGGGGGCGCCAACTCAGGACCTTACACATAGCAAGTGCACACGACTAGGTCAGTTATTTCCTGGCCCTCTCCCTTATTCCTTAATTATTTACATACTTCCATCACTGTCAGTCACATATATTATTCCTATCATAATTCTCGGTGATGTTATTTATAACATATAAATAGAATTTATTTTAAAAATTTTAGTATCTTTATTTATTTATTGTATAAAGACAGCCAGAAATTGAGAGGGAAGGGGATGATAGAGAGGGAGAGAGGCAGAAAGACACTTGCAACACTGCTTCACCACTTGTGAAGCTTTCTCCCTGCAGGTGGGGACCAGTGGCTTGAACCCGGGTCCTTGTGCATTGTAACATATGCTTAAGCAGGTGAACCACCACCTGGCCCCTATAAATAACATTTCCACACCACAAACCGTTAAGTCCTTTATTGTCTTGTCCTCCATCTAATATGCTGAGCAAGATGTTGGGAATAGAAGTGTTAAATTCTTGAAATTTTTCTGGGGAGCTGGAAGACAGAACTGAGACTGCCCTAATTCTTTGAGGAAGCACAAGCATCTATCGTTGGTGCATGGAAGGCTGGCAGTGCATGGAAGAACGTCCACTCAGTGTACTGCACAATGTGAGGGTGGGGGACTGGTTCTGTAGCTTTTGGGAAACTATGTTGAAGGCAAGGGGGTCCTTTCTGAATACTGACCGGGATGCAAAGAGACCACTAACACTTGTGCATCTGTTCAGAATCCATTGCAAAAGAAGAGTCATCAGACCCAAATTATGCAGTTTGGGTATAAAGTGCCTTCTCCGATTAACTCCTGTAGTCCTTGACAAAGCATATACTTTTAGTAAGAGTTCTCATTTTTAGAACACTTTCCTGGCAGGGGAGACAGCATGATCACAAAGGTGGTTTTCCCAGGGAAAAGTTTACTCTATTACACTCAAGGTATGCTGACCGCTCCCTGCGGTTTCCCCAAATTCAGGAAACCCCGTTATCTGTGATAGTGAGGGACTGAATTCACGTTCTCCTCATAAAGAGAGAGAGAGAAAATTCCGTTTAGTACTGTGCACACTAACGCGAAATGAAGCGATTTCCTTCAGTGGTTGCTTCAGACTCTTGTAAGAAAGCTCATTCAGGTGGCTGGGTAGTGATGCCCTCGGTGGAGTGCACATATCACTATGCACAGTGAACTAGGTTCAAGCCCACAGGCCCCACCTGTGTGCAGGGGCGAGCTTCATGAGCACTGAAGCAGTGCGGCAGGTGTCTTTTTCTCTCCCTCTTCATCATCCCCTCCCCTCTTAATTTCTCTCTGTCCTATCAAATAAAATAAAAAGAAAGAAAGGAACAAAGAAGGAAAAAAAGAGAAAAATGGCTGCTGGGAGCCAAGGATTTGTTGTGCAAACACCAAGGCCCATCAGTAAGTCTGATGGTAATAATAATAAAAAAAAAACAAAACAGCAAAACCTTACTGGAAAGAAAACTTTATTTCAGAAGAGGAATGGTGCTGTTTAAAGATGCACTCAGTGTACTTAACAATTTATAGAAAGAACAACTAGGGGAGATTTGCTGAGGAACTAATGATGTGCATAGAGGAAAAGCCACTTCTTGTTCATTTACTATAAAAAAAAAAAGAGCTGGTGAATTTCCACCATCCTGAAAATCACACTGGAAGCTCCATTGCCTGCTTCTAGTGGTTTGTGATGGAGCTGAGAGATTTCTGGCAGGACTGTTTTCTTAGCCAGTGTGCCAGGTAACATGCTGGGGTCAAGTGCCTAGTCCAGAATTTGCTGGACTATGACAGTGGAGCATGTGAGATATTCATTCCATGTGCTGAACCACAGATTAATAATTATCCAGCCCACACAAATGTGTGTGTGTGTGTGTGTGTGTGTGTGTGTGTGTGTGTGTGCGCGCGCGCATTTGGACATTGGTAAGGGGAAAATTAGATTTAAAAAATATAGTGCTGGGGACTAGTGAGATAATTCACTTGGACAGTGCACTGCTTTGCCATGTGCATGACCCAGGTTTGAATCCAGCTCCCACTGCACTGATGGAAGCTTTGGAGCTATGGTCTCTTTCTCTCTCTCTCTCTTTTCCTGCCTCTCTACATCTCTATCCTTATCTAAAAAACAAACAAACAAACAAACAAACAGTTCCAAGTAATGAACTTGGGGCCTTGCACATGTGCAATACTGCTGTGGCCTGTGGGTGCATTTTTTTGTTTGTTTTTAATTTTACAGAATGAGAGAGGAGGTAGGACAAGAGTGACACAGAGAGATGAGATACATCTCAGCACTGCCTCACCAACCAAGGAGCTCCTTTGGTGTCATTCACGGTGCTCTCATGTGGTGCCAAGGTCTCTGCTCACAGTGTGAACTGTCATCCAAAAACTTCTAATATTGTAAATCAATTTATATTATATGAATATGTATTCTGTCAGTAAAAAAATAACAAAAACAAAATCAGTGGTCTAGGAGGTGGTGCAGTGAATAAAGTTTTGGACTCTCTTCCTGCTGCTTCTCTTCCTCCTCCTCTTCTTCTTTGTAGATAAACAAATAAATATTTAAAAAATAAGAACAAAATCAAACACAGGACCTTGCTATGGGTAAGGCATGTGCCCTACTGAGTGAGCCATCTCCCAGCACCCTCAGACTGTGTTTTAAAGACTGGAGTCACCACAGCCAGCAGGACAGCATGTGGGGAGAACAACTCTGGGGCATTTGGAGGGGTGAACAGTGAGCTGAAAGGACTAGTGTGTAGCCCTGGTAGCTTAGGGAAACCAAGATGAAATGGATCCCTCCATTAGGCTGAACGACAGCTGGGATGTGCGTATATCTCGCCATCAGAGTTCACCGAGGCTCTGAGAGGGTATTTAGCAGGGTTGCTGTCGTTTTGTATTTGTCCGGTGCCCGGGGAGTCAATCTGTGGTCTTGAGTACATGTAATACTGCACAACAACTGGTCCAATTCTCCTTTCTTAAAAAAATTGTTTTAGAGAAAGGGAGGGAGAGGAGAGAAGAAGAAAGAGACAGAAGCGAGACATGCCAGCACTGCTCCACCTGCCGTGAAGCTCCCCTGGGATTATCCATGGTGCTGTTGTGTGGCACCAGGGCTTGAACCCAGAGCCTCTCACAAAGCAAGGCATGTGCTCTACTGGGCAAAGCATCTCCCAGCCCCTCAACAGAGTTTAATTTAATTTTTAAATTTTTTTCCAGAGCAATGATCACCCCTGGCTGATGGTGATGTTTGGGCTTGAATCTGGGACTTCTGGTGCCTCAGGCAGGAAAGTCTGGTGAGGCTAGAGTACTGGATTTAACAATCAGGAGGTCATGAATTCAATCCCCAGCATCACATGTGCCAGAATGCTGCTCTGCTTCTCTTTCTTTCTTAAGTAAATAAATATTTTTAGAGAAAGGCTGGTGTGTTTCTATTGTGATGTTTTCTCTGTTCTGCCTTAGCAGAGTTTATTTATTTATTTATTTATTTATTATGTATTTATTTATTCACTTTTGTTGCCCTTGTTTTATTGTTGTAATTGTTTTTATTGATGTTGTTGTTGGATAGGATAGAGAGAAATGGAGAGGGGACGGGAAGACAGAGGGGGAGAGAAAGATAGACACCTGCAGACCTGCTTCACTGCTTGTGAAATGACTCCCCTGCAGGTGGGGAGCCGGGGGCTTGAACTAGGATTCTTACGCTGGTCCTTGTGCTTTGTGCCACCTGCGCTTAACCCGCTGCAGTACCATTCGACTCCCTATTTATTTATTTTTAAAGTTTGTTATATCACATTTTAGTTTAACCAGAGCACTTGTTCAGCTCTGGCTTCTGGTGGTGTTGGGGATTGAACCTGGGACCTCAGAGCCCCAAGCATGAAAGTTGCTTGCATAAGCATTATATTATCTCCCCAGCCCTCAGCATAACTTTGAATCATCTAGTGCTGAAAGTGCAAGTATGCGACACGTGCAGGTGACACTGAGCCAGTTGCTGAAGAGACTTTTCCATGTGCTAAGGAGCGTCTTAGAGCATGAAGTCTGCCGTTCATACAGGAAACTGAACCACATGCTGGAAGCAATTCTATTTAGCTTCTTGAGCAAAGCACTGGCCTAAGTGCTTTGTCACCTTTGTAGTTCTGGGGAAAATTAAGATTGTGCATGTCAAAGACTTTATTTTGCCTCAAACCCATCCTGGAAGTAAGGATTTTCTAGTTCTTACAATTTGGGAGTGCGTAGAGGTGAGGTTAATGTAAGGGATTCCATGATGGTGTGTGGCAGTGTTTACCTTGGATGCTCTGCTATTTCCTGGCATTCTTATGCTGTTGGACTTGTTCTGTTTACTGCCGGGAGTGCAATTTTGCCAGCAAATGAACAAATAATCATGTGTGTGTACACAGAGCTGCTGGAATGGTACTTTTTTTTAAATCTTTATTTACTTATTTATTGAATAGAGACAGCCAGAAATCAAGAGAGAAGGGGGTGATGGAGAAAGGAGAGAAACAGACATCTGTAACACTACTTCACCACTCGCAAAGCTTTCCTCTTGCAAGTGGGGATCAGGAGCTAGAACTCAGGTCCTTTCGCACTGCAGCATGTGCCTCTCACCAGCTGCGCCACCACCTGGCTCCCCATGAATGGTGAGTTTTTGAATTCTGTATTACCTCTGGACCCATGGCTGAAATGATAAACTCTAACCTTATAGTTTTTTCTACTTGTTTGAAAATTCAGAGATGAGGCTGGGAGATAACTCACCCAAGGGTGCAAGCCTTACCATGAGCAACGGGCTGGGTTTGAGCCTCAGCCCCACACAGGAGCACAGTGACATCAGGGGATGCTCTGTAGATGGAGAAGCAGTGCTGTGGCATCTTTCCCCCTCTCTGCCCCTCTCACTCTCCTTCTTTTCTTTATCCCCATATGTCTGAATAAGAAAGAATGAAATCAGTGGAAGAGGTGAACTCACTCATATGCGAGGCCCCGGTGCTGAAAAAGTTAAAGTAATAAAAGCATTTCCTCTTTCTCTCAAAAGCAAGGTATAAGGATTACTCTTTGAGGCCAGTGAAACAGAACACTTGGATTGCCAGAAGCCATTTCTCTGCTTGATAGAAGCTAAGCCTTGAAACAACAGAAGCCTTGGAGATAAGTTTCTAATTCCCATAGGAAGGATGTTTGCCAGAAACTAAGTGACATACCATATAGTTATAGTGACATACCAGAGTTATAGTTTAACAGAAATAGTTGCAAGGGACCCTCCACCACGATCTCTGCCTCCCCCTTCCCCCTATGCTCCCCCTTCCCCAAAGCCTTAAAATGCCTGTGAACACAATAAAATTTTGCAACTTGATCAGAGTCCTGTCTTGCTGTCATTTCTTGTGTCTCCTGTCCCTTTCATTCCAGGTTTGGTGGGGTTCCTAGCCCCTGCTCACCGACCCGCTGGCCGGGGCATTGGATAGTGTGTTATTTTGCTATGTCCACGACCCACATACCCCCACCTACTGTGAGGAGTTTCAGTGCTGTGGTCTGTGTATCTATTCTATTGAAAATGAGCTAATCAGGAGTCGGGCAGTAGCGCAGCAGGTTAAGCGCACGTGGCACAAGGACCAGAGTAAGGATCCTGGCTGGAGCCCCTGGCTCCTCACCTGCAGGGGGAGTTGTTTCACAGGCCGTGAAGCAGGTCTGCAGGTGTCTATTTTTCTCTTTTTCCTCCTCC